>NC_064848.1:37762495-38062495 GCF_024139225.1 Suncus etruscus
TTAGCCCTTCCCACTCTGGTGGACTGACATTATCTATATTTTTTAAAAGTTTTCTTGTTTAGCTGCCAGTAAAATCCCTAAAGTCCATATAATATTCAATCCAATAGGAAAATTCAGTTAACATTCATAAATATTATTGTTAGGCATTTCATATTGATGCAAATAAATTAATAGCAATCAAACTTTCCCACAAAGAAAAAATAATCATTTTTCTAAGTGTTCCTGGAATTAAGAACTATTTAATTTGTGAATTAAAAATAATATTTCTGATGTGTTTTTATCATTGTTCAATTATTGCTCATATTGGCAAGCACAAATTTTCCATTTATAATGAAAGAACTTCTAAAAATGAATAAATTTTTGTTCTATATTAATATTTTATTGGGTGCCACACCCACTGGTGCCTAGGGAATTATCCTAGTTTTATGTTCAGGAATCATTTTTTTCAGTGTTTGGGTATTCTATTTTTTAAGAGCAATTAAACCAGGGTTAGCAGCATGTGTTATGGTTCCAAAAAATAAAGTTTGGAAAATGTGTGCTCTTAAAAGTTTATTTATTTTCTACAATATAATTGATAGACCAAAAATATCTATTTTTCTACCTAAAATTAAATTTTAATCTAAACAAATTAATCCAAAAAAGAAATATGTGTGTCTATGCTCATAACAGCACTATTGCCATTACCAATATCTGGAAATCATATAAATGCGCAAAGCAAATCAATGGAGAAAGTTGTGATATATTTATAAATATGTGATATATACATATACACACATATAACATATATGTACAGAATAAAATACTATTAAACTATGAGAAAAAAGTCTAATTTTACAATTTGCTCCAAATTGGGATGAAATGAGAGGATGTCATGCTAAGTTAAATGTTTAAGGAAGTAAAAAGTAAATTTTCAGGTAATTCATTACTGCAGAATGTGAACAAAGGGGTTAGAGAAACCCTAGTAAAAACAAGCGTAAAATAAGAAAGCTAAAATGAAATATACATAATGAATAGATATACACAGATATGCTATACATAAGATTTCTATTAGTATATAAATATATACCTTATATATTTATATATATCTTCAACTATAAATCATAAACCTTAATATTGTTGAAATTTTTAATATTTCAATAGATAAAATATATAAAAGCAAAATTTAACTGATATGAGATAGCTTTTCTCAGCTGAAAATAAAGAAAAATTATTTACTTTTAATTACATCGCATTTAATTGGTTGATAGTTCTTAAAACCATGGTCATACACACGTTGTAGGTATCCTATGCTTGTGACCAATGATTTACTCTATCTGGGGGGGTGTCTGAGTAACTCCTGGGTTAAGTAATTAACCAAGTCAGAGGCAAACTCACTTAAAGTTATAGACACTGAAAATAACTCCTGAAGATTGTAGACAGAGCTTTTTTGATTACTATCAACTAAAATAACCTTGTGATTATAGCCACATTTTCTACCATTGTAACTCTGAATCCTGAAATTCTTAAACTTTTCCAAAATTCTTAGTCTCTTTGTATGACCCTCATAACACTATGTTGTCTATTAATGCTCAGGAATTCATTGCATTTTTATACCAAGGCAAATATTACAATTAATTTTAAACTTAAAACGATACTAAGGCAATATGTTAGATAATATGTAAATTATATTCCTATGTTTTCAGACATTGTAAATTTGAATCTATAAAATATTATATGTAAAAGTTTGGAAAGCAATTATTTGCTGTTTACAAATTATAATTTAAGTTTTGTATCTTTTTATTATGGGTAAGTATTTTATTATAAGATTATAAGAAAATTGGAAATAAATCTACTAAGTATATTTATGTAGTGATCATGTGCATATAATCCCTATTATAGAGATTATAATATTGCCCTCTCCCACACCGCTATCACTTTTTCACTTTATTGATAATATGTAGTATATGAGATGAAATATTAAGTGAAGCTAGTAAAATTTCTATGTGGTTAGCTTCATATCACTGTTTGGATACTTCATATATCTTCTCCCAAAATATTAGAGCTAATGAAAAACTGATTTTCTTCTTTATGTAGGTCATTGAATTTTGTAATAAACTCCAAATATTTATGCAGTTATAGTTTCTTTATTGTTCAGTTTAAGTAGATAAATAACAATTTCGCCCAGAAGTCAAGCCCTTTCCTATTTCATCCATGTATATATCTTCTAGGCTCTTTGTATTTTTTTTCTTCAACTACTTTGATGACAACTGCTTTGACATTAATCTTAAAAATTTCAGTGAACTTGTTAGGAAAAAAAATCATCAATGTTGAAAAGTTTACTTTCTAAACTATTTAGAAGCATTCATTTTATAAATGTCACAAATTGTAATTTTAGATAGAAAGCATGCCTAATTTTGCACATGATTTGACACAACTTTTTCTAAAGTTAAGGTCTTCATTATTTCACCAGTCTAGAAGTACAATTTGATTTATAGCTCTTGAAATGCATCACTGTCTTTATCAATTTACAGTGACTTTGTTTTTATGTAAATTATTTCACACAATATGTTTTAATAATATTTTGCCCCAGTAATTTTTCATGAAGTTTATTTTCCCTTCTAAAGTTTTAAAGTAAAACTACTTGAAATTCACTACTCAAAACATGTTTTAATTTCAGATAAAAATGCACCTGATATATTTCTATAAAGAAGTACAGATGCACAAAAAGCAGATTTCATATTTTTATTTAGATCTATAGTTTACAAAGATGTAAGTCAAATGACTTTATAATAGAATAATTTGATAAATAGATATTTTGTTCTTCACAGTTAAGAATGAATCTTTATGGGGCCAGAGCGATAGCACAGCGATAGGGCATTTGTCTTGCATGCACCCGATCCAGGAGAGATTTTTCAGCACATAGCTAGGAATAACCAACCCCTGAGCATCACAGGGTGTGACCCCCCAAAAAGAATAAATCTTTAAAGATTTATTTCTGATAATTTTATTCTTTTATAATTCATACAACAAAAACACAGGTCATCATAAAATATATAAATATTTTATCATAAGATGTCTTAATAATAAGTAAAAGTAAATCTAGACAAATTGAATAAGAAAGCAATTTTTGAGTCAGCATATTTTACATAGTTTTTTAAAAAAAAACTTAGCTCAAAATAAATTCTTAAAATTTTGAAATTGTTGGGGCCAGAGCTGTGGCACAAGCCATAAGGCATCTGCCTTGAGCGTGCTAGCCTAGGATAGATATTGGTTTGATCCCCCCTGCATCCCATATGGTCCCCCATGCCAGGATTTAAAATAAAAATAAAAATTTTGTTTGTTTCTGTTTAGGGGCCCTAACTGGCTGTGTTCAGAATTTCCTGGCTCTGATCTCATGTATCACTGCTTGAGTCCTTGGGGAACATGTTGGATGCCTGGGATACAACCTAGGTTACTTGTCTGCAAGGCACAGCTACATACTGTATTATTGGTCTGGATTCTAAATGTTATGCCTCTAAAACCAGTAGCAAAAATGTGGAATTACACACACACACACACACACACACACACACACACACACACAAATATATAGATTTGGGGCCAAAGCCAGTATTACTCAGAACCTATTCCTGGTTCTACAGTATGATATCACTCATGGTGCTGTTTCTCAGAGCACCATGTTGGTGCTAGCTATAGAACCATATATGAGAGAAACTATATATGCGAAGGATATATTTGAGAGATATATGTATGAAATATATATATATGTGTGTGAGATATATATGTTAGAGAAACCACATGTGAGAGAAGTTAGATATTTTCTCACATATATAAATGCATATTTATATCTTAAAAACACTGTTATTATATTCTTAATATCCAAAAATGGAATATAAGATTATATAATATTTTATTTTAAATTATTTTAAAGTTTCCAAACTATTTTTCTTAATGATTGGATCATTGCAGGGGAGATAAAAAATATACACTAC
This sequence comes from Suncus etruscus, assembly GCF_024139225.1. NCBI lineage: Eukaryota > Metazoa > Chordata > Mammalia > Eulipotyphla > Soricidae > Suncus > Suncus etruscus. The sequence goes on from NC_064848.1 coordinate 37,766,467, forward strand.
ATTTTGTGATTGTGTTTAAGGGCCATTTCTCATTCTGTAGATCCTAAATGGGACAAGGTATAGCAATGTGTTTAGCTTAATGCTGTATTACAATGGAGACTAATATTTAATATTAGCTTTGTAAGATGGTACCTACCCGTATTTATAAGTTAAGGCATTTTCCCCCTTTCCTTGCAATGTTGTAAATATTGGATTTTTTAATAATATAATTTTTATTTTAATCATAGTGGCTTAGATATCGTTCACAGTAATATTCCAGGTACATATTAACATTGAATCAGGGGAATTCCCACCACCGAGTTGTCTTCCCCCCACCTCCGCTCCCATCCTGCCTCCCATATCCTCCACTCTCACCCCAGGGGCTGCTAGAATGAGTGGTCCCCTCTGTGTCTAGTTTATTAATTACTTAGAGGTCTTATAACTGTTTGGTCTTGGTACCTCCATTACTGCTCCCTCTAATTGGGAAGCTGGACTAGATAGTTCAAGTTATGTGGTTTTGTTTGAGGAAGAGAAAAGTAATAAAATGTGGTAAAAATCAACTACGGCGATTATGGGCAGAGTCCTTCTAGAGCAGGAGTCTCAAACTCGCTGCCCGTGGGCCATTTGCGGCCCTCCGTACAACATTTTGTGGCCCGCAGCCGACCTTCAAATATCGCAGTATTCGCGATTATTCACTTACCGAATAATCACAATAAAAATTGCATTAGTAAGAAAAAATCACATTAAACATTAGCATACCCTGAGCAGTTCCGTTTGGGGCATGCAAATGTTTAACGCGATTTTTTGCGGTTTTTTTCTTACTAATGCGATTTTTTATTGCGAATATTCAGTAAGCGAAATCCCTTATACGGCCCTGCCTCACCCCGACTTTGCCTCCTGTGGTCCCCAGGTAAATTGAGTTTGAGATCCTGTTCTAGAGGCTTCTCCCATCCTTGGTTTGAGAGACGAAGGGGAAAAAAGAAGGTGAAACACCACAACAATTCAAAAAGTAGTATCAAAATAAGATATCCCAGTAAGCACTGCAGCATTAAAGATAAGCATCCCCTAATTGCCATGGCAATGAGATAGAAAACATGACAGAGGCAGAAAGGAAGAAGAGAAAAGAAGAAAGAAAAGTACAATAATTGGATTTTAAGATTCGTTGTATATGTTAGTCAACCACCCATAGATTCCCAGGTAAATTCCATCTCTTGGAAGAATTTCTATGGGACAAAAGTGACAGTATAGTACATACGGAATTTGCTTTGTGTGCAGCCAACCCGGGTTCAATCCTCAAACATCCCATAGGTCTTCTGAGTCTGCCAGTAGTGATTCCTGTATCCCAAAACAAACAAAGAGAAATGTTCTATTTTTAAGTACTTTCTTATCAAAACGTGATATCTAACCCTTTTATTTTAATTTGTTATTCATTAAAACTTTTTTCATATGTTCTGGTAGGACTTCCATACTCATTAAAATAAATAATAATATAGTATGGGGAGTAGGAATCCTTGTGTTGGTCCTAGGTATCAAAAGAAAAAATAATAATTTTGCTATTGAATGATGACTTTGGGTTTGTCATATATTTCTTTTTCTTTTTCTTTTTTTTTTTTTTTTGGTTTTTGGGCCACACCGTAACGCCAGGGGTTACTGTGGCTATGTGCTCAGAAGTTGCTCCTGGCTTGGGGGACCATATGGGACACGGGGGATAGCGGTCCCGTCCAAGGCTAGCGCAAGCAAGGCAGGCCACCTTACCTTTAGCGCCACCGCCCGGCCCCTGTATATATTTCTTTATTGTGTTGAGGTATATTGCTCTATACCAATCTAATTGAGAATTTTTCATTAATAATTGTATTTATAGATATTGAAGCATTGTATGTTTTTCATTCTCCTTGCATTGATGTGTTGTATAAAGTTATTATGCATATGTTAATCCATCATTGCTTCATTAGAATAAGTTCTTTCCACTTGATCAAGTGAATGACTTTTAATAAATTCAACATTTTTTTAGTTCTGTTGAACTCTTCATCAGATATATTGATATATATATGTTCTGTATGCACTGTCTTTGAGTTCTCATTCAGTTTAATGATGGTTTCATAGAATATGTTTGCATATTATTTTATACTTTAATGCATATAAAACTGATAGGGAATAGGTATTAATTTTTAAAAATGATAGAATTTACTAATGTTGCTTTCTGGTCCTGGAATTTAATTTTTGTGATACTTTAAATTATTACTTTGATTTCATTATTTGTAATTGATATGTTCAAATTTTCTATTAGGCCACAATTGCAATGTACGTTGCTAAAAAAATTTTTATTTTATGTTTCCAAATTGTTATAGTATAATTATTCACTGTATTTTTTGTGATATTTTATTTTTATTTTACAGAAATAATTGTTCTTTTTCCGATTGTATTCCTGTGTGCTTACATCTCTGTGAATTTAGGCAAAATTTGCTTGTTTCCTTCATTATTTTCAAATATAAAATACTTAGTTTTATTATCCTTTTGGTCTTTATGTTTTCTCCCTATCTTTTTCATTTCTGCTCTAATTTTTATGTTTACCTTAACTTTTTTTTTTTTTTTTTTTTAGTTTTTGGGTCACACCCGGCGTTGCTCAGGGGTTACTCCTGGCTGTCTGCTCAGAAATAGCTCCTGGCAGGCACGGGGACCATATGGGACACCGGGATTCGAACCAACCACCTTTGGTCCTGGATCAGCTGCTTGCAAGGCAAACACCGCTGTCCTATCTCTCCGGGCCCCTACCTTAACTTTTTGATTATGAGTTTTATTTCTATTTGTGCTGACTTATAAATTTATTTGTGATTTTTTTTCAAGGAAGAATTGCTATTAAATTTCCTGTTAATAACTGTTATTACTGATTCTTACTGCTGTACTATACTGATAAGAGATGTATTCATTTAATTTATTTGCATATATTTAACTTTATTTCTCTAGTGATCTGTTAACCAAAATTTTTTATAGATTTATTTAATCACCTTGATCTAATCTTATAAGTTCTTTTTTTATTTGTTTCTAGGCCACACTTGACAGTGTTCAGGGATTACTCTTGACTCTGCACTCAGAAGTTACTCTTGTCAGACTCAGGGATACATGGTATTCTGAAGATCAAACCTAAGTCAGCAACCTAAAACTGTGCTATAGCTCCAGTCCCGTGTTAAGTATGTAATTTTTTTTTATTTTCTTAAACTTTCTACCTTCTCTTTGCTACTATTATTTGTGATCTAATTAATTGGTGTTTCTGTTTTTTTCTTTAACTTTTTATAGTTTTAACTCTATAATTTTAGTTATCTTTCTTAATTATCTTTTTCTTTTGAAATTTTTACTTATAATATTTATTTTGATTGCAATTTACTAAAAATGTATTTCCTTATTGGGAGATATAATTGTTCATGTCATTGAGGTTCTATAATTAAAATTGTTTATTCCTTGCCATATCATATTTTCTAGAGATATCAAGCTCAAATATATATACATAGATATTTATAAAATATAATAAATATTTATTTAATCTATAAATATTTATATAATAGATATGTATTTAATCTATATATAAATATAGATTTATATAAATATGTGTGCATTGTGATTATTGTATTGATAAGTATATATATAATCCTATACATACAAATTCATATTTACATATACAGACACACACACACACACACACACACACACACACATATATATATATACATACATACATACTCTGTACCCAGTTCATCACTTTCATTTTGCACCAGCAATTTCAAAATTAAAACTATTTTTACATATCCAGCAGGTGGTGCTGTGGCAATATTTGATTTTAGTGCTTTGGTATTTTTTTGCCTCTGCTTGCTGTCATAGATACGTTATTTGGCTGTTGTTGCAGAGAGGGTGGAGGATGGATGGGCATGGGTCTGTACAGATTTAATATGGCTGTGCCATATCTATTGTTACTGGGATCCTAGATATGAGAATCAGCTTTTTGCCCACATTTATAACCTTAATAATGCTAGTACCTATCTCTAGAGGTAAAGGAGGTTGAGAAACCTTCAGTGCTCTTTCTTTGTTGTTCTTTTCTGGATCCTCATTCCATGTGGTGCATCTTATCTTTTTCACATGATTCTTTACATGATTAAGATCTACTCACCTTTTGTAGTCTTCAGTCACCAGGACCTCAACTATGTTCCATTCTTGAGACACAATCTCCTGATGTTTATCTCCATTGCTTTGTCCATTGAAATGTGACCTTTCTAGTGTGCATTAATTGGTCTCTAATGTACATGTTATGATTTTCTTTGTGAACTGTGGATCTCATTTAGTAGCACATCTCCTTGACTTATTAGTTTTTCCTCTTGAAGTGAAAAAAAATTATTGTGGTCGTCTCCCCAAATTTATTATTATACTTTGATTTACCCTTTGATAGCAAATATTTATTTGCTTTATTAGTGGAAGAAAACATAAACACAAAGCAATCCTTTGGTGATAAGTTGGAAAATCTATTAAAAACAATGAAAGATAATAAGTAAATTGGTCACAATGAAGAAGTTATCATTACAGCAATACATCATCAAAATATTGTCTATTTTTCCTTTTAACAGGTATCTAGTGTTTTAGATACAGAAATTATAATAATTCACCTTGTACCATTTTTTCTTATTATAAGTATCAAATACGATCCATGTTTAATTGGATTTTAATAAAACTGTAGTTATTTCCTTAGCAGCCAGTTAAATAATGGTAATTTATTGCTGTTAACTTATGTATTCTTCAGTTTTTCCTGGTAAATAAGTTCTTGGTTAAAAAAAAGTTTTAAAAATAAATTTATCTGAATTAAAGTTGCTTATTATTTTTCCCATGTTCTCGAATGAGCAGAGAGTATATAATAAATATTTTTGTATATTGCTTATAAAAATTTGCTTAAAGTAGTTATGCTAAGTTGCCACAAAATTAAATACTGAATAAAAATTTTATGGAAAAAATTATAACAACACATGCATTTACTGTTTGAGTTAAGTATAAACCAAGATTAATCAATATAAATTAATCATGTGATGTCGTGAGCAAGATGATTGACTAAGAGCTGCTTCTATGAAAGAAATAAAATTATATTGGAATATAAATACGTAGTAAATTTTAATTTTTTTATTTTTATTAGTTTCAGTGCCACACTCCACAGTGCTCATAGGTTACCTTCTGGCTCTGTATTTAGCAGTTAATCATGGCAGGTTCAAGGAACTTTTATAGGATGCCAGGGATAGAATTCAGGTTGACCATGTTCAAGGCAAGCACCCTATACACTGTGCTTTTGCTCCAGCCCCATTTGTAGAATATTTAAACATAGTTCTAAGGCAGTTGAAGCTTACCATATGAAGAATATTTAATATAATTACATAGTCTTAGATATTATTTAGATGTAAGCATATTAAATACATGTAGACGATGCATGGTGTTTGTGTGTCTCTTAGTTTTAAAATTATTTCTGTTCATATAGTTTGTCTTTAATGATTAGTTTCCATTTTGGTAGTGAAAAAGAACAATAAGTATTAATAGTTATTTTGCCAAAACAGTCGCTTGAGTGATTCGATAGCAATTTTAAGACATTTTCTATAAAAGGATAGTATGGTAAATAAGAGACTATAGCCCTCCTAATACTTCTAATAATTTAATACTATTTATTATTAATGTATAAACATCCCTTAATACACACTAACCTGGTGTTATACAGTGGAAAGTGAGTAATTTAAGGAACTTTGCTTAATGTTATAATAAAATTTAAAAAATTTTTATTGAATTATGATTGTAATTCATATCTAACACATGCTAGCATTCTGTTAATTGGACTTTTATTTAACAAACTATAAAAAAGTTACTTTGCAGAGTCCTATGAGTACATTAATATTAATTAACCTTTTCTGATTAATTGCATAAAGGAGAAAAATAATATTAAATTCAGTAATCTAAACAAACTTCAATATGTGATTTTGCAGGTGCAGTCAACCTAAGAAAAACCAAGTCACATTAAATTATATCAGTTAGGGGCCAGAGCAGTGGTTGCAGCAGTCGTGCGTTGCCTTGCACACTTGCACACGGCTGACCTAGGACAAACAACGGTTCGATCCCCCGTGTCCCATATGGTTCCCCCAAGCTAGGAGCAATTTCTGAGCACAGAGCCAGGAGTCATCCCTGAGCATCACTGGGTGTGGCCCCCAAACAAAAACAAAAAACAAAAACAAAAAAGCAAATCAAAACAAACAAGCAAAACAATTATATCAGTTAGTGTATTACAATACTGCATTTTTATGAAACCACGTCAAATAAATCATCAGACGCAGAACATCTATTTTAGGCTAGATTTGATTAAGAGCATTAAACTGTATTGCCAATATCTGTAAGTTTATTTTACCATGATTTATGATCAACAAAACATAAATGTTTGATATTTGTTTCTTTTTTTCAAGTCTTATATGCAAGGCAAATAAGATAATTCATGTAAAATGAGTGTAAACCAAGGATCTTCAGGGTAAGATGCATGATTATAGATCAAGAATCTCAAGGGAAAAATACAAAAGTTAGTAAATGATCCCTGATCTTTATTAGGCAAGTTCTTAATTACAGAGAAAAATATATACAAAAATATTACAGAGAAAAAATATAGAGAAAAATATATAAAATCATAACTCTACAATAAAGTCCACATAGGAAAATCTCAATTGAATTTAGACATACTTTAAAATTTATTATGATATAGATTTCTAGACAAATTCCATATGCTTAATATTTGAATGAAAAATATTTAGTTTGAGACCATTGATCTGCAGGTATTTTTGAGTCACCTATATTCAAGCTCAAATGGAACTTATCTTTTTCCAACTGTGTCACAAAATTATCAAGACCTCATACCATCTATAAATGGTTATATAATATCATAAACAAAGCATGAGATCTTAAAATATCATTATTGTAAGGATTTATGATTCAGGCTTCACCAGATATTAATTGTTCAGTTTTAAACATAAAATTTAAACATAAAATTTAAAAATCATACTCAAAAGATGCTGATTTTACTAGCATTGTCTACATTGGTATATTATAAGAAGTAAAGCACAGTGCACTGAAGTGGGCCTCAGTAATTGCCTAAGTGTGGATCTTTTGATTAATGGTAATAGTCAAAGCAACCATCTATCTCTAGATTTATTTCAAGTTGAATATGGAAATGCTTATCTTAATATTCCTGCATTGATCCATGTACTTTCTTAGGGCAGACACTATGATTATCCAATTTATGATTATATTTTGAAACTTAATGCCCTGATGGAACAATCGAAATAAAGAATATACATTCTTTGATAGAGGTAAATATTCCCTTGGTAATTATAGTAACTAGTTGATTTTGAAACAGAATAATAGATATATTTACTGGTAGTAGTACTAATATTAATTTAGTTTTTGTGCAATGTTTTCTAGAGTCAGATATCACCTTGTATTGATATTTTATTATATTATTAAAATAAAATTAGAATAGCACCTTTAATTTATTTTCATATTATATTAAAATGTGAATAAAACAATTGATTTAGTGTTATTCACAAAGTCAAATCATTAATATTGTTTATTTTGGGTCTAGAGAGATTGTACAGCATTTAGGGCATTTGCCTTGCAGGGTGTTGAGTTTAATCTCTGGTAAACCATATCTTCCTCAAAACACAGTAGTAGTGATGCCTGAGTAGATCAAGCAATAAGTCCTTAAGATTGCTAGATATGTCCTCCAAACATATATGTGTATGCATGTGATTTATATGTATTCTTTTTTAGTTTTAAAACCTTTTTTATTTAAATGCCTTGGTTACAAGGTTGTTCATACTACAGGTTTTGTTCCACAGATAAGGTTGTTCATGATTGAGTTACAATCATACTATGTACAAAAACCTTCACCCCATGCACATTTCCCACCACCAATGTCCACAGTATCCCTCTCACACTTCTTGATGCCCTCTTCCCTACCACCAACTTCCCTGCTTCTGGGGAACGCATTTTCCTTCTCTCTCTCTCTCTCTCTCTCTCTCTCTCTCTCTCTCTCTCTCTCTCTCTCTCTCTCTCTCTCTCTCTCTCTCTCTCTCTCTCACACACACACACACACACACACAGTTTCGTTAGCCACTCCTCTGTTGAAGGGCACCTTGGTTGTTTCAAAGTCTGGTTAATGTAAGTGCTACTGCAATGAATATAGGTGTGAGGTAAGGATTGTATTTTGTGTTCATCTGGTATATGCCTCGGAAGTGGTACAGCTAGATCGTATGGGAGCTCAATTTTCCAGTTTTTGGAGGAATCTCCGATATTGCTTTCATAAAGGTTTTGACTAGACTGCATTCCACCAGCAATGAAATAAAGTGTTCCCTTTCTCTCCACATCCCCGCCAGCACTACTTGTTTTCCCTTCCTTGTGAGTGTGACAATCTCAGTGGCGTGAGGTGGTAACCTCATAGTTGTTTTAATGAGAGAGAGAGAGAGAGTAGCGAGAGCGAGAGAGAGAGAGAGATTTATATGTATTTTTGAGGGCTTGAAAACAATTTCTTGATATGATAGAAGCACAGATAACAAAAGCAAAAAGTATAACTATATCAATTTAAAAAAGCATCATTATAGAAGAGCAAATTATAAGAGAATTTATAGAAAGGGGGGAAATATTTAATATGGCCACCCAACTCTTTTTAAGGAATTTTTTTTTTTTTTTGCTTGAAGAATTGTCTTCAAACCTTTGACTGTGAATCTGTTTTTACTCTGGCTATTCAAATGAGTATGTTGAAAGCAGCAGAACACAGCATTCAATTTTCTGATCTATTTTGCCAGTTTGTCTCTCTCTTTTATTTTTAGTATTGGTATTTGGCTGTGGAGTGGCAGGGAGAAATGTATTCTGAGCATCTATGTAAAACCTGGTCTTTATTTTTTGACTATAATAGTTCTTTTTTATTTTTATTACTTTAATAAATATGTTTGTTTAAGCACCATGATTACAAGCATGTTTGAAATTGAGTTTTAGTTATACATAAAAAAAATAACAGAACACACCCCTTCACCAGTGCAAGGTTCCCACCACCAATGCCCGTCATCTTCCTCTCCCACCTCTTTGTGTCTCTTAATTGGTGTATTTAATCAATTGACACTGAGAAAGACTATTGTCATGGAAGTTTATATTCTGCTAAAGTGTGTTGTGTTTGTGGTTTGTCATGCATAAAAATGCCTTATTCCTTTCTTTTTAGAGTAAATGGGTCTGTAAATTTTCTAAATTTCTGTTTAATCCCTGAAGCTGTGCATCCTTATTTCAAAACTGACTGAGAGCCTACCTGGGTGAAATATACTTGTTGAGACATTCATTCTCCATAGAAGTTTTTTTCACTATAACCTACCACCACTTTGGACCTGAGGATTGCTTGTGATAAGTCATTTGTAAATCTTAAGGATATTTATATTTTTCTTTCTTTCTTTTTTTTTTTTTTGATCTTGCTATTCCAGTATTCTATTCTATCAGTGGTTTTCAACACTCTGAGTAGGATATGCCCTGGGTTTTTTATTTGTTTATGTTTTGGGCTGTTACTCTTCAATCATCCATGATATTGGTGAAATTCATACTCTGGCATTTTCATAGCAAGTAGTCTTAGTCTGCTGCTTCTTCATAGGATTTTCTTCTTGGCTCTCTTGAACCCTAACAATTTGTATGTTATTTATGTTCAATTTATTCTAAAGCTGTTTTGTTGTCTGTTTATTTAGAAGATTTTTTTAATCTTATCTTCATTTATTTTGAGGTTTTATTCCCAAAAATTTTTGTTGTCTGGAGGTTTTCTGCATTACATTTTTGAGCTCACTGATTCTGTCCTCTCTAGATAGCTCTTACTCTGCTAGTGAGTCCTTCCATTTAATTTTTCATTCTGTTAATTAGGTTTTTCAGTTGTGAAATTTCTGTTTGTATTTTCATAATTTGTGCTGATGTCATATCTTCCTATGTGTTATTGGCAGTATAGTATTTTGTCATTTTGAGCTCATTGAGTACCTTACACATTTCTACATTGAATTCCATTTGATAGAGGTTGTGTAGGTGATTAATACTTGGGTCTGCAGGGTTGCAGAATTTACCTACTAGATATGATGGGTTTTAGTGCTGCTTTATAGCATTTATAGTCTCAAGGTTTTTTTTCCTATGTCCCTGTCAGTCTTCCCCTTTTCCAGGGAGGTCTCAGTGCAGTTTATGTGGGTGAGAGGTTATCTTGAAACTGCTTAAATTTGAGGATTATCTTGATTATCTTGAAGACCTGATTGGGAGCCCAAACTCTTGAGCTTGGCTTCTACCTGAGCTGACTGCAGAATTAATTATTTCCAGAAGCTGTGGGTGCTGCAGCTGCTGAAAGCAGCAACTCCTTTTTCCTTGGTCAGGCTTGAGTTAATAGTGTACCCCAGATGTTAGCATCTGCCTATATATTTAATTTCTTAATCGCATATGACACAATAGTGTGTGTACTTTATAAAAAAATTATTTTATTCTGCTTAAGCATGTTATTTTTAACTACTGTATTCTTTCTCAAGAGTTTTTTTTTCAGACCCTACATGGTTTCTCTTTAGCTATTCCTATATAGATTGAAATATCCTAATAATTCCCTCTAACTCCATTACAATTAAATGTCTTTGTGATAACATCCTGAACTGTAAATTCACATTCCAATTATAGGTTAACAAGATTAAATCTGGAAGTCTGACCTTTCTACTGAGCTCTAGAATCAAGAATCATTATACATGTTTTTGCATTTCCACTGGGACATCTGACAAATACCTTTAAGCTAATATGTTCAACTCAGAAGGATGAATATAATAACTACTAAGGCCAAACAAATTTTGTCCTATCTCTTAGTATTCTAACAACATTACCATCATTAACATAGCTTTTTGAATCAAAATATTTAAAGGTTCTTTGAGGACATTTTGGAAAAAATTTGAACATTGCTTGACTGAAATTCAGTTATGAGCAATGCTTTAATCTTATAGTCATTCAATCATTTTTTTAAAGATTATAATATCCTTTCAGTAAAACCACTTGTTATTCCTTCAGGAACATTATGTACATTCTTACAGAGAATTGTGAAAAAATGTTTATAAACCTCCTTGAGAATCATTAATTCTCACAATGTGTGACTATTTCCAAGTGTTTCTCAGAGAAGTCTAGTTTTTTGCAAGATTTTCAGGAACTCAATTATTTTCTGTACAGCTATTCTGGTCAGCAGCTATTTTTCTCAGAGTTTTATTTTTTTATTACTTGAAACTAAATTTACCTTACAAAATAGCTTGTTTATTTTCTTTTCTATAGTCAAGTTATAACAATAATTTAAGACAGAAATATAGTGCAAGGTTTATGGACTTGCCTTGTACCCTAAGGATTCCTATTCATGTCTTCAGTAGTGCTTATGATCTGATAAAAAGCTACTTCTTTTTTTTTTTGTGGGGGGGGGGTCACACCCGGCAGTGCTCAGAGGTTACTCCTGGGTCTATGCTCAGAAATTGCTCCCAGCAGGCTCAGGGAACCATATGGGATGCCGGGATTCAAACAACCGTCCGTCTGCATGTAAGGCAAATGCCTTATCGCTGAGCTATCTCTCCGGCCCCTAGAAAGCTATTTCTAAGGACAGAGATAGGAATGTTTCTGGAGAAGTATCTAGAATATATAATCTCCAAATAAATAGTATTCCTATGGATAGTGAGACTCTATTCACATAGTATAACACTTTTGATACATTATTTGTAGAGGAATATATGTTACAGCAGTGGGATAACATTCAGATTATTGGGAATAGTACATAAGAGTAAGGCACAAACTACCAGATGCCCTCAGTGTTACAATTTTATTTGTAAGAATTTCACTTAACAGATACGCACCTCTATTTATTTCAGTGCATTATTGCAGTCCTAAAAATGAAAATCTCCACCCACATTTGAGCTGCAACTCTATTACCATTTTCTGTCTCTCCAATACTTCACTGAGCTAGACACTTGTCAATTCCTCTACCAGATTAGAGAAAGTTTCGTTACTTCGAGTGAATTATTTCTTTCACATTTAGATCAATTTACTTAGTTGTAGGTTTAACCTATGTGAAATTTTAGGGTCATCAGTGAAATAGTTATGGAGGTAGGATATAAACTTGTCTGCTAAATATATGCTTTTTATTTTATAGATTCAGTATCTAAGATTTAGGGACAGAAATGTCAAGATCAATGAGAATTATATTTAAAAATAATAAAAATTATTATATACAAATGAAAATATATTTAGTATTTATATCATTATATACTATAAAATATATTATTATATAATATAAACAATATTTTATCTTGCATGCATGATATTTAGTCTGTATACATACATGATATATATGCAAACATATATAATTATTTGCTTCAGATATATTTACTTTGTATATTATATACATTTTGTTTAGTTTTGACTTGAAGAAAATTTATGTTATTTGTATTCTTAGTTTCAAAGAAACATGAAAATTGTATATGGATAATTATGCATTCGAGGATCAAAGCTATAAGTCATATATGGATGTTGTTTCTCCTAACAGCAGATTGAATAAAAAGATTTTTATTTATTTATTTATTTATTACTTATACCACTCAGTATTTCATATTTGATAGTATGGGGATAATGATGTCAAGATTTATTCTGAGTTTGAGTGTGATGATAGGAATTAATGTTAATTCTCTCTTTTTTCTTGTCGGTATTTTTCTCTGAATTATGTTTTATAAATATGACTACATAGTCATGTACTAATAAAGAAAACAGTTTCTTTGTTTTGAAGTGATATCATGTGAAAGCATTTTGAATTAATTTTAAAGGATTTTGAGGGCTTCTATTTATGTAAATCTCAGTAATTTTGAGCATCTTTAAAGTAACAAAGTTAGATACTCTTTTCAAAAGCAGTTTTCATGTCATGCAATACTGATTATTTTTTGTTCTTGTTCAAGTTTTATGTCAAGTATGTAACTTTAACAGACAATATTGGGTAGGATGTCAATATGATGTTCTGTTATGTAAATCCTTTATATTTCATATGTCTATATAAATCATAAGCTGTAGCAAAGCAACGTTGTTATGCAGATAGCAGTCACAATATTATGGATACATGGCAAATTGATATATCTTTGTATATGTGTAAATAATAAAACAGTTAAATTAAAATATTTAGCACATTATGAAATGCAATTTAATTTTTTCAGTGATTTAAGCACTAACTCAGGGTACTTTACATGTTTTCTGCTGCGAAGTAAATGTCAAATTAAATGGAGCTTTTGAACATTTCATTTAAGTGTATCTCAGCAAGGCAGTTAAATGTATATGTAACATTAAGTGGCATTGTTTGGTTTATTGTACTAGACTCATAAACAAATTATTGTGTGATTTTAGACAGTTTATTCAAATTTTATGCACTTTAAATTATCTCACTCTTAAAAGTAATTATAATCATGTAATTAAAACTTCTCATATGAGATGTTTTAGACATATCTCATATGAGATACTTTTAGAATACAGACCTTGACTTGCTTAACCAGAAAAACAAAGCAAACAGAATAAAAAATTATTACATGTTAAAATTAAACAAATATTACAGAATATTTTAGATCACCCATTTTTTAGCTCATAGGATATAGTTTATTATTATTGTGAAGACAATATCTTTATCAATAAGACAGACTTACCTCTCTATGAAACTAGCTTTAACTAGTCAAATATAGGTAATTTCTTTCCCAAATTCTTTTACTTGGAAATTTGTTTTGGGGGCCAGGATTAAAGCACAGTAAAGAGGACATTTGCCTTGTGCATGGCCAACCTATGATCAGTCCCTGGCATTCCATATGGTCCCTCGAGCCTGCAAGAGTGATTATTAAGTGCAGAGTCAGAAGTAACTCAAAACCAAAAAATAAAAAGTAAAAATTAAAATAAAGTTGTGTTGTTTTTTATTTATAAGGGCATCTCTTTCATAGATCTTTTTTTTTGTTTTGTTTTGTTTTGTTTTGTTTTTTGTTTTTGGGCCACACCCAGCAGTGCTCAGGGGTTACTCCTGGCTGTCTGCTCAGAAATAGCTCCTGGCAGGCACGGGGGACCATATGGGACACTGGGATTTGAACCAACCACCTTTGGTCCGGGATCGGCTGCTTGCAAGGCAAACACCGCTGTGCTATCTCTCCGGGCCTCTTTCATAGATCTTGATAAAGACTGTTATTGTGGGCCGGAGAGATAACCTGGAGGTAAAGCATTTGCCTTGCATGCAGAAGAATGGTGGTTCAAATCCTGGCATTTCATATGGTCCTCCGGACCTGCCAGGAAAGATTTCTGAACTTAGAGCCAGGAGTAACTCCTGAACTCTGCCAGGTGTGATCCCCCCAAATAAAAGACTGTTATTGTGCATGGCCACATAGAATCAAAGCACAACACTAAATATCAAGTCTTTAGATAAAGTAATTATTTGTGACTTTTTCTCCTTGTTAGTCTGCTGCCCAGTATATATATTTGTCAGCTTTGATCCTGATATCCAGATTGCTGTAATAAATTGGATGACTCACCTTTATATCCCGTGATATCAGAAAATTTGTGTAAGAAATAAAATGGAGAAAAATTGCAGAAATTAGATTACTGTTTCATAACACTTATCTTTTGATGCCTTCCAATCTCCCTTTAAATCACTGAAAGACATGCTAAATAAATCTCAGGCCAGCAAATGCTGGTATAGCATAAGTTTTGCTTTTATGAGGGCCAAGATTAGTGAAAAAATAGCAGGTGAATAATTGTTCAAAGCTCATCAGCTACAAGACATGATTATGTTGAAGCTAAATGTCCTATTAACATTTTCTGAAACTATTTATCTTTTATATTAAATACATACTATATTGTTTCTCAAGGACTTTTCCTGCTACATGATGCATGGTTAATTTTATTTTGAAAATTGATGGCACTACCTGATTGACTGCAATGATTGCTTTTCTTGTCTTGAACATTGGGATGGCATTTATAATTCTTATTAAAATTTGATTAGTACTTAATAGTGTTAGTCATGTTGAATGTTGAATAATCAATTTTAAAACAAACTTGCATGGTCAATTACTAAATATAAATACAGAGTAAATCACATATTTAAGTGGCATAATATTGAAAGGAATGATGCTAAATATTATAACAAACTTTACAAATATTTTTTATTAAAAGCAGGAATTTAGTGGTAGCTCTTAAAGAGGTTTAGTTTTTCTTTATTGATTGGTTAGTATTACTTACTTGAAGATGAATATAGCCTTTTGTCCCTAATGAAGTTATAAATTTCTTAACATAGCTGTATACCTATCTAATGGGATTTTTCCTAAATATTGTATTCATAATTAAGGTATGCTATGAAATAATATGTGTATGCCTTCTATGAAATTCACATTTGTATATTCTTGTCACAGTTTGATGCAAGTATTTAATTATTTGGGGTGAGCATAATGAGCATAAGTGTGTAGCAGGCTTGTCCTGGGTTTAATCCCACATGACCTCCCACATCTGCTAGAAGTGATCCCTGGGCACAGAATCAGGATTAACTCCTGAGAAATGCCAAGTGAACAAAAAAAAAAAAAACTAATAAGAAAAAAACTACAAATTTCTGAATTAGACATGCAAAATGCTAATTGAGAAAAATGGCTATTTTCTTTACCTGTTAAAATATTTTTTTAGTAAAACTAAACCACAGGGACATGACTACAGAATAAATGAATTTTGAGATAGTATGACATCTGGAAGAATGTTTAATCTTCGGGTGGTATTTGTGATTTTTTTGGTCTGTGATCACAACTGTTTTTACAGAAATCAAGGCATTATTTTTTTGTGCAAGAGTGGAGATTCAGGGCCAGAGTAGTGGCGCAGCAATATGGCATTTGCCTTGCATGTGGCTGATCTAGGATAGACAGCGATTCGATGCCCCAGCATCCCATTTGGTCCCCCAAACCAGGAGCTTATTCTGAGCTCAGAATAAGGAGTAACCCCTAAGTGTTACTGGCTCTGACCCCCCCCAAATGAATAATATGCATTGTTATTACCATTGGAGATGACAACCTGCCATTATGTATCTTTAAATATCATTGAGAGAATTCAAAAGAATAAAAATGATATAAGAAAAGAAAGAAAAGGGGAAGAAAGAAAAATAAAGAAAAGAAAGACAGAAAGAAAGAAAGAAAGAAAGAAAGAAAGAAAGAAAGAAAGAAAGAAAGAAAGAAAGAAAGAAAGAAAGAAAGAAAGAAAGAAAGAAAGAAAGAAAGAAAGAAAGAAAGAAAGAAAGAAAGAAAGAAGGAGAAAGAAAGACAGAAAGAAAGAAAGAAAGAGAGAAAGAAAGAAAGAAAGAAAGAAAGAAAGAAAGAAAGACAGAAAGAAAGAAAGAAAGAAAGAAAGAAAGAAAGAAAGAGAAAGAAAGAAAGAAAGAAAGAAAGAAAGAAAGAAAGAAAGAAAGAAAGAAAGAAAGAAAGAAAGAAAGAAAGAAAGAAAGAAAAAGAAAGAAAGAAAGAAAAAGAAAGAAAGAAAGAAAGAAAGAAAGAAAGAAAGAAAGAAAGAAAGAAAGAAAGAAAGAAAGAAAGAAAGAAAGAAAGAAAGAAAGAAAGAAAGAAAGAAAGAAAGAAAGAAAGAAAGAAAGAAGGAAAGAAGGAAGGAAAGAAGGAAGGAAAGAAAGAGAAAGGAAGGGAGGGAGGGAGGAAGGAAGGAAAGAAAAGGAGAATGAAAAGAAGGGAGGAAGAAACAACCAAAAGCCCCTAACTGCAGAGAATATGCTCCAGTTATATATTGTGCAGTAAGTACCTGAATTGCATAGGCCCTTTATACAAAACGTATTATCAGTCTGTTGACAGCAGACGATTGAGATTAGTGAAACTGACAAGCACATGAAGAGGAGTGCTGAATAGGCAAGACATACAATGAGTAAAAAGGAAATGAAGTGACCTCCCAGCAGTAGAGGAACGTGACTCAATCAACAATGGATATCAATGAGCTGAAAGGAATTGGCAGGGAAAAATCAATGAGGGAGTAATGCACTGACCAATGACCTTTGTTCCTTTTGTTTTTATCTCTACTGTAGCAACCTAAATATCTAAGTATATCTTCATCCAGAATATTCTATCATTCCCAACCAACTTAAATTTTGCCTTTAGTTCCATGCATCAAATTCACACAATTTTAAAACAACTTTCTTTGATGCAAGCCTCATTCTTTTCCTACACAAGGGGAAACATTCATTAAAAATGACCCCATCTAAGAACCTCATTTTCTGAACTTTATAAGAATGAAAGAGAGCATAACAAGTTTAGACTTGGTCCCCAAGCCTGTAAACAACTTCAATCTTGTCACTAATATTTATCTCTCATTTGCTTAAACATTGAACTTATAATGAACCATTATATAGAGAACATTTAAACAAGCAACTATAGGGTATCAAACAATATGCTTTAAAAATGTCTTATGTCTTTGAGGAAACTGAAGTTTCTAGGTTATGCATTATCTGTAGTAAATTTAGCTTACGTTAATATCATTGAAGAAGGAGCTGTCATTTTGTTTCCAAGGCAGGCATGATTTTGTAGTTAATTCAATATTTAAGAGTAGGTTTTAGGGTGTCTAATTCCAAATCTAAAAAATTAATGAGTAAATTAGAGAGAAAAATGTCACAAATTCAATGAATGACCTTCAAAGCCAAAATAATTCTCTGTGCATCTGCATCCTAACCTTCACTTTAGTTTCCTCATTTCTCCTCAAATTCTTGAAATTTATAGAATAAAAAACTAATGCATGTGAAATATCTAATAAATGTCTTTAAAATGTAAAGTAAAATTGTTACAAAATATGTTCATACAAATATATCTTAATAGAGATAAAAGCATATTTTTTCAAATTTAAATAAATTATAGAAAGTTGCGAGAAGACAGAGTACTCTGTCTCATGTTGATTCCAGTTCAGATTTTTTTTTCTCATTTATCAGCAGAACATGATTTGTTTCCTTTTTATCATGCTGTGGCCAGTGACAAAATAGTTGTCTTTTCATATGTTTATGTCTCCAGTTCTACAATGATTCGTTTTCCCCTAAATTGATTGTATGTCCCTATGATTTGTTTAAGTTTCTTTGTATTTCCTATCTGTTGTAGCAAAGTGTTCTGATAAGAATAGCCCCATAATAATACAGAACTTGTTAACTTGATAAAAATATATTGGTTAAGTTGTTAGATAATAATGAGAAACATTTTAGCATTAAATAATCTTGACTAACATCAGAAGTTGATTTTTTTTATTTTTATATTTCATCAAGATGCTTAATGAAAAGTTAGTTTTCCAAAATTGCAAGTCTTCATTTAAGGAAGTTTTCTCTCTATAACTCTGTAACTCTATAACTGGTGAGAAAAGAAATTCTTAAACATAGTATTCACAATGGAATAAAGGTTCATTTTAGTGAATCTTTTCTGGAAGTAATTACTTTTGTAGCCTAAAGAATCATTTTATCTGGTCCGTTTCTTTCTTTAAAAAAGAGGAGACAGTTTATTTTATATTGCTAGTCGAGTTAGTTTTATTCTTTATTTTAGCTATGTATGAGTTCTCACAGAGGAATTACTAGAAAACCCTAAGTCCTCTATTTTGACCTAACTTATTGTTTCTTATTTTTATCAGACCTCAGTAGAGATTGCTAATATGGAACGTCTTCACAATATCTTACATAAGAAAAATTTGAAAAACGTATAAATTGGTTCCTCAATTTGATGAGATGAAGTCAAAGGGCAAAAGTCCTGACTTCTCCAAGCTTAGGTATTGTGGGCCCTTTACTTTACTTTATTGTGGCCCCATGTTAGGTTGCAAGTAACACTGATGAACTCATGGGAATATTAGAAAAAAACAGAGGAGTGAAGCAAGTCTTTATATTGTGAACTAAATTGACAGTAGTTTTACTCCAAGGCCAAACTTGTGATGAGTAGAAAAGTTCACCAGTTATATGATACCTTGATGGTTTCTCCCCCTCATTGCAACATGGTGATAGAAGCACAGGTCAGTCTTAGCTCACCTCTGACAGAAACTTAGTTCGTCATAAAATATTTAGTATAGCAATATCATACTCCTGTTGCCATGCCAGTTTAGAGGTACCATGGCAGCTCATGAAAATGACCACTATGCTATGAAAGGCAGCTAATAAAAAGAACATCAATATCAGGCATATGCTACCCATTTCAGAGGAGTAAGAAAGTGTAAAGCTGAAACCAAAAAAGAAATGATGAAACAAAGAGAATTTTGGTGACCTCTATTTAGACTCTTTGCTCAGAATAACACCTTTACTAATTTCTTATTTCCCTAATAAAAATTCTACTATTTCCTAGTTGTTTCCTTCATTGCCTCTCTGTTTTTTTTAAATAAATGTAGGGAGCTAGAGAAATAGCACAGCAGTAGTGTGTTTGCCTTGCACACAGCTGACCCAGGACCTATGGTGGTTTGATTCCCAGCATCCCATATGGTCCCCTGAGCCTTCCAGGGGCAATTTTTGAGTCCAGAGTAAGAAGTAACACCTGGCATCACTGGGTGTGACCCAATAAATAAATAAACATAAAATAAACATTGTTACAATTAATTCATGTTCACTATGGAATCCTTCCTGAGGGAATTAAGAGATGGGGGATATTGTTAGTGCCAATGTTCTGGCCCCAAACTTTTTTTAACTTTGAATTTTCACATGGTGATCCAAAGTAAAATGATTTTTTCTGCTGTGAAATGTGATTATAACATAGTATGCATTAATTTTTATTAAATCATCATGAGTTACAGAGCTAAAAAATTGTTGAAAGTTGGGATTCAGTCATACAATGTTCCAATAACCACCCCTCAACAATAATCATTTCCTGTCACCAATGTCCTCAGTTACTCTCCTAACTCCCCAGTCTGTTTCTGTAGCAGATATTTTTCTTCTCATTCTGTTTTTCTTCTTTTTTTTTCTTTTTGTCACCATAGCTTGAAATTGAAGGTTATCATGCATATCACTATATTTTCTTGTAGTTTTCAGTTTTGTCCAGAATAATCATTTTCAATTATTATTGTAATATTTGTCCAATATCTTTTCTAAAGTTACCATTTTTACATCATTTATATTGTCTTTGAATATTATTTCTGTATTTATTATTGAATATCTCACAGATGTCTTTCATCATTCTATGTCTGTCCCTCTTCCTCTGACTCATTTCACTCAGGATACTATTTATATCTATTCATGATTTTATATATATATATATATATATATATATAAGAGCAAAATGGGGCTACATTAAAATATAGTTGGATCTTTTTAAAGTATATTATGATAGATATAGTTCTAAATTTATTTTGCATTCCATATTAGGTAGGGGCTAGTGCATATATAGTGTCAGTTCTGGTTCTAAATTTAATTCTATTAAAATTTAAGTGGTGCATATTTATGATCTTTTACTAGTAGTTTAATCAGATTATATGTATTATATTATTAAATCCAATCAGAGTTCATTTGACAGTGTACACAGGTTATAAATCATAACAAGAATATAATATTCCTAGTGGAGTTGGAATCCATTCACAGTGGGTAGGCAGAGTGACACTATAACTGTGCTAGAAGAAAACATATAATTCAAAATGAACTACTTACATTAAATTTAATATATATAGCATAACATTGTATATATTATTTATAGCAATTCATTTTGCTATAGTTACTTATGGTAATATTGTATTTTACATATAGTTATCACCTGTATTATTATTAGTTTTTCTCTTAGTGGTTTGAATACATATGGTCTAGTCTCTAATTATGCTTAATTGTTTAGTATAACATTTATTATATTATCCATTAGTTTAGAGAGTTGTGGCATCTTTGCTCTATTATTTGTCTAATACACAAACTATGCCTGTATTTATATTATTTTTAATAGTCTTTGTTGATAATTTGTAACATTGAGTATAGGGATTTTATATATATCTATTATGTTCAGTGTGCAACTAAAGATGTTAATCATTATACATGATACTATCTTTGTTTCCATAAAATTAACCTCTATATAGATAATTTTGTGTTTGAAAATTATATCTCATAAATTTTAAGTACATATATGATCTAGTCTATAATAATCATTTTTGAAATTCAAGTTCCATTCATATAATTTATTATTTTGATGAAAGTAATCTCTTTATTTAAGCACTCTGGTTATAAAATTGTTCATAATTGGGTTTCAGCCATAAATTTCCCACCTCCCTTCACCAGAGCAACTTTCCCATCACCAATGTTCCCGATTTCCTTCATCTCACATTCCGAGTCTGTCTTTGAGACAGGCATTGTATTTCCCTATCATTGTCATGATAGGAGAGAATATAATCATTTCTCTAACTGCACTTATTACTCTTTTGTTCTAAGTTTCATATCATAGGCTTTTTTTTACCCTCATCTCTATTATCTCTGGATATTATTATTACGCTCTCTTTTATATTTTCTTAAATCCTATATATGTCTGAGATGATGCTTTTGCTATATCTCTCCCTCTTACTTATTTCACAAAACAGAATAGTCTCATATCCAACCATATATAGGCAAATTTTATAATTTTATTTTTTTCTAACAATTGTGCAGTATTCTGTTGTATAGATGTACCACAGTTTCTTTAATTACCCAAAGTTGTCAGGCATCCGAGTTTTTTCCAGGTTTTGGTTATAGTAAAAAGTGCTGTTATGAATATAGGAGTGCAGAGAGCATTATTGGATTGTGTTTTTGTGCTCCTAGGATATATTGCTAAGAGTGGTATTGCTGGAAATATGACCAGTAAAAAATGCTCAATGACCAGTTTTTTTTAAAAGAATATCAATATTGTTTTCTAGAATCTCTGGACTAGACAGCACTCTGAAAAGCAGGGAATGAGAGTACCTTTCTCCCTCAACCATGCTAGCAATGGTTGTTTTTGTACTTTGTGATGTGTGCGAGTCTCTCTGTCCTGAGATGATATTTCTTTGTTGCTTTGATTTGTATCTCCCTGATTATTAGTGATGTGGATCATTTCTTCATGTGGCTTTTGGCCATCTGTATTTCTTATTTGAGGAGTTGTATGTTCATTTCTTGTTCCCTGTGTTAGATTTAGAGTTAGATTTGTGTGTGTGTGTGTGTGTGTGTGTGTGTGTGTGTGTGTGTTTGAGCCACGCCTGCTGATGCTAGGGGGTTACACCTGGCTAAGCACTCAGAAATTACTCCTGGCTTTTGGGACCATCGGGGATGCTGGGGATCAAACTGTGGTCCTTTCTAGGTTAGTGTGTGCAAGGCAAAGACTGTACAGCTTGAGCCACTGCTCGGCCTCCTAGATTTTTTTCTTAATAAATTCTGTTAGTACCTTGTATATCTTAGGTACTAGTAGCCCTTTTTCTTTTGAATTTGGTTAACAAGTTACCCCCAACACCACTTGTTGAAAAGGCTTTCCTTGCCTCCTTTTACATTTCTTGCCCCTTTGTCAAAGATTGTTTATGTCGAGGTCATTCTATAAATATTCAAATCTATACTATTGATCTCTGTACCATGCTGTTTTAATAATTGCCTTTTAGTACAATTTACATAGGAGTTTGGTGTGTTTGTTGGTCTGTCTTATTTTAAAGTAGACCTTTTAGTTTTTCTTTAAGGCTGGTTTTGACTTTGTAAAGTTTATGTACTGTTGCTTATCCGTGAACTTCTGTATGCTGCCTTCAAACATGAATCTAAATCTCGCTGGATGAAGTATTTTAAGTAAAACATTTATTTCATTGAGTATTGTCACTATATCTCACCCTGCCTTTGGGCCTTAAAACTTTTTTTGTGACTGGTCTGCTGTAATGCTGTAA
This sequence comes from Suncus etruscus, assembly GCF_024139225.1. Lineage (NCBI taxonomy): Eukaryota > Metazoa > Chordata > Mammalia > Eulipotyphla > Soricidae > Suncus > Suncus etruscus. The sequence goes on from NC_064848.1 coordinate 37,789,354, forward strand.
AGGATGCTCCTTTGAATGGAATTTCCCTTTTAGATCTTGCTGCTTTAAGTATTTTATTCCTATCTGTGTGATTTGTCATTGTGACTAGGATGTATCTTGAAGTGTTGTACTTTGCATCTCCTTCAGCTGTTTTTTTTTTTTTTTTTTCAGGAATGTAGGATTTGGTTGCATGCACTTTTTATCTCTGGGAGTTTCTCTGTAATGATGTTCTTGACTATTGATTCTTTATGGGAATTTTCTTCCTGGGTCTCTGGGATGCCAATGATTCTCAAGTTGTTTCTTTTGAATTTATCAAAGGCTACTATTTTCATCTGTTCATATTCTTTGAGGATTTTATTTTCCATTGTCTGAGCATTTGTTTTAAGGCTCTTTACAAATCTCTTTTATGGTATGGAGTCATTATGCATTTCATCCTTGATTTCATCGTTGATTCATCCTTCTAACACTGTTACTCTGTTGTAGAGGCTTTCAGTAAGATTTTCATTTTACTAATAAGTTTTTAAGTCCTGTTATTTCAGTTTGGATTTTTATGATTTCTATTATTATAGCATCTTAATTTTTATTAATATTTTCAGTACATTCCATGCTTTCTTTGAGTTCTATGAGGATACTCCTTATTTCTTTTTTGAAGTCCTTTTCAGAGAGATGGTTGGCAATTTTCGGGTCATGAGAGCTGCCAACTTAATTCTCTATGCATGGTAGAGACCCACATTTTTCCCCATTCTCACACTTGTAGTGTGTTTTTTTCCTACGTGTTGTGCTGTATGTGGTTATTTGACTAGGAGATATGAGCAGCAGAAGAACAGAGTGGCCAGGCTTCCTTTTGCTCTTTGTGGTCAGAGACAGATCACTTCTGTTGTCGTGCCTTCCAGAAGCTCTCCTGGGTGGGGTATTTCTCAGTGGTAGAGGTGGAGAGTCAAGATGGCACCTACATTAAAATTCCTGTGGCAGGGTTCAGAATAAACCCTTTGTGGTTGTAGTATGATTTATAATTGGGAAAATTGATAATCCCCATCTTTTTTCCTTAAATGTTGAATTAGCATATCTTGGGAGTTTATTTAAATTTCCACGTGAATTTCAGTAATGTTTAATTCATTTCTTTGAAGAATGTCATGAGTATCTTTAGAGGGATTGCACATGCTTTGGGCATGCAGTTCTTAACCTCCTGTTGAACCACAAACTAGATGGGGATAAATTGTAGGAGCAGAATTAAAGTAATATCACTGCTTTACATGGCTTGCCACATCAATATTCTGATGCAACCTACTCTGTGCAGGTGATTCACAGTGCATTTCTAGAGGATAGAACAGTAGTGAAATAGGTCTGGCAATTCATTGCAAGTAATTACCTAGTTTTAATTCCCTATCCTATATATGATTCCCTTATTCTTCCCAGTACTCAGAGACAGGAATAAACATAGGAACTGCAGCTCTGGCCCCAAATAAGACAAAGTGATTAGTTAAACTTACTAGTTCAGGGATAAGTGAACTATTGACCTACTGAATTACATATTCATCATATACTTATTACATTATTCTAGTACTGTATTATCTCTAACTTATAATAGAAACAAATGAAATTACATAGGGTGTATACCTTAGACCCTGACTCTTCCTATGTCTAAGAAGTGATAATTGGGGTAGAAAGCAGCAAGTGGTTGGGCAGAGATACTACTCGGGTGATCTGACATGGAAAACAACAGGAAAGAGAATAATGAAAAGATAAGAATATCACCGAGATGTGGTGAGTTTTATATTGGTCGTGAACAAAATGTCTCACATTAGCAAATGATTGCTTAGCATATGCTGTATTTGTATCTAATCAGGCTGGAATTGCACAATTATCTTTCCTTTTTTATTTTTCACATCATGATAAAAACTGGATCAAGATAAGCCACCCATTGCTTATCACATGAAAATTAATAAAAGTCATTTTTAAATATCTAAACAAAAGTAATGGTTTCAGAAAATTAAGCTTATGAGAAAGTCATCCTATACAGCTGCTCTAGTCATATGCCATGATAAAAAATTTATTAAATTAATTTAAATTTTTTCTTTAATAGCTATATAAAATAACTAATAAAGTATACAAAATAAATTAGCAGGAACATATAATTAAAAGTAATGGTAGATTACATGCTGTAATATTGCAATATATTTAGAATATATAATATCTAAAATGAGTGTATACTGTCTTCCAGTATTTTTTATTTTATATCATTTGTAGCCAAACAACCACTTGATTACATAGTCATGAAGCTTATTTTATCTGTGAGAATTCACAAAAAGAAAAGTTATTTGTCTTCATTATTTAAAAGTGATTATTTGTGGCACTCAAACAAATGATAATGAATAGTGGATAGTGAAACATTTTAACACATTTTTCTGGATATTGTGAGAAAATATATTCTTAAAACTGTTTAAACTTAAAATAAACATTTTAGAAAAAATTTATGAATGTATATCAAAAGTCCAATCATATTACCTATAAATAAATAATTTTTATTGTGACAATATGAATCACCAGTCTTTCATAGTTATATTTAAGGTACATAGTACAATGAATTAAGGCCATTCCCACCACAAGTATTGTCTTCTCTCCACCTCTGTTCCCAGCATGCATCCCATACCTCCCCACTTTGTCACCTGAACTGCTAGTGTAACAGGTCCCCTGTGTGTGTAGCTTGTTGTATATTGTGTATCTTGATTCTGTTGTCATTGACTCTGGGTTTGGTGTTGAAGTCTGATCATTTTATTTCCACTCAATATTCATGCAGCTGTTTGCACCTGATATCACCCAATTTTCCCCCCTCAATTTATGAGGCAGAACAAGATGATTCAAATTTTGTTGGAAAAAAATAACAATGAAAAAATAAAAAATAAAGTTGGGAGAGGTCAGTTTGAAGATATAATTATCCATTTAAAAGAAGGGGGGAAAACAAGCAATGGTGAAAGAAACACAACAGCAACAAAAAGCAACAATAAGAAAGAAAGAAAAAGAAAAAGGAAGGAGGTTTGGTGTGTTTGTATTGTTTTGTTTTGTTTTTGTTTTGCTTTATTTTGTTTCATTGTGCATAGGCACAGTAAGTATTGGGGAAATTTAAAAGGGAATTTCTTTGGCCTAAGAAGATACATGGTTTTTCCACCCTTGAAGTAAACTGCCAGGAGAACTACAGGCTCCAAACATGCTCATTATCGAACCCCAAAGTCTTTTTGTGGTGCCAGGAAATGTTCTACTCAGTTGTGGTTGACAAAATCAGTCCTCTGTAATTAGAGATCTTGATATTTACACAGGTCATAGGATGAAGTCTAGGATAGAGTATTTATTGTTCTATAAGTTCTGCTCTGTCACAATTGTTATAGTCAGTCTTCTATAATTAGTGATCTTGGTTTTTGCACAGATGGATGGAGAGTCTTCTGATTTCAACTTAATGTAGGGCAACCTGCTCTTATATCAGGTTGTTGCTGTTTCCTTGATTTCAGGATGCTGTATCACCCTGGCACAATTTGGTGCCAGAGTGATATTAGGAACTCCCTGGACGGAATTTCCTTCCTGGTGCTATTGCTGGGAATTGTGTCATTTCTAGGGTTGGGATCTGAGGTTCTGGGTTGGATGGTCGCTGACCAATCATAGGGAATCTAAGTTGAGTCCCTATGACAAAGGAAGGAGGCTTGTATATTTTTTACACTACTTTTATTGGGATAGATTCTTTTTTTTCTTTTCCTCTGACACGTTATTTGTACACAGGAATGCAACCAATGTTTCTGTATTGAAGTTGTAGTAATCTAAACTGCTGTGTTGGCTTATTGATTATGTGGACACTCTAGGATCTGCAATGTATCTCATCATATAATTTGCAAATAAACATAGACTTCTATTTTTTCAATTTAGATCAATTTGATATTTTTCTCTTGCCTATTTGCTGTTGCTAGGACTTGTAATACTATGTTGAATGAGAAGAAAGACAATGGACCTCCTTGTGTCTGATTTCAGTCTAAAAGTTTTCAGTTTTTTTATTCCATTCAGAATAAATTTGAACACAGAATATATATCTAGCTGTTACTATATCAAGGTAGCTTCCTAGTATGCCTATTTTGCTAAAGGTGTTATTCATGAATGGTTGTTAGATCTTGTCAAATAATTTCTCTGTTTCAATTAATATGGTTAATGTGGTTTATAATGTTAATTTATGCTTTATATTGAACCAATTTGCATCCTGGGGATGAAAACCTTTTGATCACAACATATAATTTTTTTTAAATTGTTGCATTCATTTTCTAAATTTTGTTGAAGTTTTTGTGTCCTTGTCTATCAGTGAGATTGGTCTGTAGTTTCCTATCTTGGTAGTTTCTTTGTCAGCTTTGGGAATCAAAATAATTTTAGCTTCTTGGAATGTTTTTGGGAGGGTTTTACAGAGGGTTCCCATATTGTATGCATTTTGTAATATTTTAATGAGAAATGGCAATAATTCTTCTTTAAGAGTTTGATAAAACTTTAACCATAAATCTATATGAAACTGGACTTTTATTCCTTTTGGGGGCACACCTGGTGATGCTCAGGGATTATTTTGGCTATGAGCTCAGAAATCTCTCCTGGCTTGGGGGACCATATGGGACATGGGGGGATTGAACAGCAGTCTGTCCTATACTAACACAGGCAAGGCAGATGCCTTACTCTTTCGCCACCAGGAAGATCTTTAATTTTTGTCTCAGTTTCCTTGCTTATTATTGACTTATTTAGTCTTATCTACCTCCCCCTAATTTAATTTTGGAAGATAATATGTTTTCCAAATTCTGTCTATATTTTCTAGGTTACCTAGCTTAACAGAATAAAGTTTTTAATAATAATCTCTCCTTTTATCTTGGGTTTCTGGGGGGGGGGTTCTGTTGTATTTTTACCCTTTTATCTGGTTTGATTAATTTGACAACTTTCTCTTTTTTTCTTGTGAGTCTTGAAAAATTTTTGCATATCTTGTTTATTCTTTAGGAAAAACAGCCCCTAGATCCACTAAATTTTAATGTTTTCTTGATTCATAGCATTGATATTTCAAATAAATATTTTACTATTTTTATTTTTCTAGAGTTTATTGGTTTTATGTATTTAAGTTGTACCTTTAGTTATTGATTTTATCTTCTTTTTCTTTACTTATGTATACCTGTATTGATGATATGTCTCCTCCTAATTACTGCTTTTGATGTGTCCCATATATTTTGCTAACATGTTTCTTTATCATAATTACATTCAAAGAATCTTTTTATTTGTTCATTGATTTTTCTCTTTCATTAAGCTGATAATTAGCAGCATATTACTTAGTCTCTAGGCATTACAATTCCTTTACATGTTCTTTTTATAATCACTTTATATCTGTGATAATATGGTCTGCTATGATGCCTTGTATGATTCTGATATTTGTAAATTTTTCTAAGTTAGCCTTATATTCAAAAATTTATATATCCTAGAATATATTCTGTGTGCAATTGTTAAGAATGTGTATATATCTTTTTTGTGTTTAAAAGACCCTGTATAAATCCATTAGTTCCAGATCTTCTGGTATATCATTAAGGCTTTTTTGTCCTACCTTGTGGTTCTATCCAGTAATGAAAGTAGTATGTTGAAGTATCTCATTACTATTATGGTTTCATCCTGGAGTTTCATACGTTTGTGAGAAAAAGCCATACAAATTTTGCTGACCCAACATTTGGTGAATATATGTTGCTTAGAGTTAGTATTTCTTTGTCTGTTATTTTCCTGGTCAATAGTAGTGTCCATCATTATCTCTAATTACTTTCTTGAGGTTGAATGAAATTTGCAGTGATATAACTATGACAAAAATATAACTGTTAACATTTTTCCAGTAGCATATATAATTGTTTTAATTCTTTTATTTTGATAAAGTGACTAGCATTTGGTTTTAGGTATGTTTCCACTATGCAGCAAATGAATTAGTTTTGTTTCCTGATTCAACACTGTTCTGTACCTATTGATTTTGTTTGGGAGCTATACGTGGTGGCACTGAAAGGTTACACCTACTGGCTCTGCTCTCAGAAATTACTCCTGCGGGATGAGAGGGCCATAAAAACCCCTATTTAGTCCTTTTTGAAAGAAAATTTTATTCCATGTTGACATTCAGGACAGAGAAAGATATTATGCCATTGTATTGTGTATGGTTGTTGGTTATATAGTTAATTTTTCAGTCATTCATTTTGACTTGGTTTAAGTTATCATAAATTTTACAAGTTTTTTTTTGTGTGTGTATGTCTGAGAATGTTATATACTACCTCCTGTATAAGTAAGAGGTTTGCTGGGTAAGTTGAAAACCTTTTCTATTTCGTAATTTGAATATATCATTCCACTAATTTCATGCTTGATCCATTTCCTGTGGAGACCTTGTGACTGGTGTGATTTCTATGTTCTTTTATTTATATTCAAGGTATTTATTTTCCCTTCTTTTGGAAGTCTGTCTCTCTTGTTGTTGTTATTGTTTTATTTGTTTTTGACACTTTGATTGTTATATGTGTTGGTGTTGCTGTTCTATTTGAATCAATCTTGTTTGCTACTCTTTTGGCCGCTTGTATTTGTACAGCTGATTTTTTCCAGAGAGTGGAGCAGTTCTCTGCTATTATTATTTCTCCCACTATTGTTCTCATTTGTCTTTTCCATCAATTGTTTTCCTACAATTCAGAGATTATTTCTTTTGAATTGTTCATTAAATGTCTTACAAATTCTTCTTTCTTTTTCTTTCTTCTCCCTTTTGACACTTTTTAAATCAATGTTGGCTGGAAATTGTCTTCAAGTTCATTTCTATGAATTTCCTCATGTGCTATTCTGCTCCTTCTGCTTCTTAATGTGTCCTTTTGCTTCTTCAATTTAATCTGCATTGTCCCTCTGAACTTCTGAATTAGTTCTTCTTTGATTTCATGAATTTCTCTCATTTACAGATTTCTGAATTTTACCAGATAATGCTGTCTTGATTTCTTTTGCTAATAAATTATTGATTTTAGGTCATCCATCAACTAGAGACATTTTGATGGGCTTCCAGATTTGCCTTTTCTCCCCTCTTCAAAACTGCAGTCGACATCTGTACTCTCCACATTGTTCTTTGTATTTTAGGGGGTTTTATGATGGAGTTTCAGGTTTCCCATTACTTGACAAATTTATCTATTGACTGTGTCTACAAATGGTGGCTAATAATAAATCTGCCTTTCAGAGATTTTCCTACCCATGTGGAGTTGAGTATGGTAAGAAAACAGTCAACTAGTTATCTGTTGGGGTAACTGAGTTCTGATGCTGTAAACTGTCTGAGAAAAAGAAGTGTTATGGCACATCTGCCTGAAAATAGAAGATAAACTTGGAATATCTTCAATCATCTAGTGTAAATGGGTTAGTGTATGTGCAATCTTGGTATTAGAGGGCAGGTACTCATCACAACTAATGACTTTTGGCTCAAAAGCTTAAAAGGTCACAGGTACAAGGTCTGGGGTCCTGCACAGGTACAAGGTCTGGGGTCCTGTGCTGGGAGTTGAGTGCAGATTTAACTCCAGTAAGTAAGATCACACCCCCACCCAGCATGACAGACCTGGGATAAAAACAGACATCAGAACTGAAGATTTTTTGGTACAGGGGTTTGGAAATAAGGGAAAGCAGAATTATGGGGTTTTAGGTCCCATGTTGGGAAGCTGGAGCATGCAGTATTTAAGCCTCTTATGTTGTTTTATGTTGGCACACCTATGTCAATATTTGAGTATCTGATTTTTTTTATTTGTAGATGTGTAGTTTTTCATTATATTTAGGCCAAGTTCACAATTTACAAGTTCCTCAAGTGTTTGATCTTCTTTTATCCCTTCCACTCTTTAGAGTTTAAAGTTATACTTAGCTTACTGATACTATCTAAGAGCTTTTTTTTGCGTTTATTTTCTCTTTGTATTTTATTTTAGTTTCTATAAATGCCTAAAATTCACTTATTTTTCCTTTTGTCTTGTTTAATATGTTATAATTTTTCACAGGAAATTTCTTCTACACATATTGTGTTTCTCATCTTCAAAATTTATAATTGATACATCTTATGTCTTTACTTTTCTACTTAATATATTAAGCTTGCTCTGTCTTCATGATCATATACAATATATAATTCTATCAATACCCTTACCAGATAATTTTAGAATTCAGTTCTGAGTCATTTATCATTACTTACAGATAATTTTTGTGAATTAACTCCAATCTTCCCTTTGATATAGTTTTCTACTTATTGCACACCTGTGGTTATTGTATTGTTTAATTAAAAATGAGCTTCTTGTTTGATTACTTTTGTTCTGTTTATGGGCCTTTTTTGTAGTTCTAAAGGATTTTGCTTAGGTTTTGTACCATAATCCTTAGATATCCATTTGATACCAGGGAATAAATCCAGGTACTTCATTGCAAAGCATATGCTTTTCAGCTATCTCTCTAGCTTGATATAAGTATTGTTAAGTAATTTTATGAAATATTATTGAGATGCTTGGAACAATTTGAACTTTTGAGTCTCATTTATAAACATATTTGAGAATATTATAATAACCCTTAAACTACATCTGAGTTTTCTCCATGACAATGGAAAAATTTGTCAGATTTTGTTAGAGTTAACAACTATCTCATTTAACTATTTGTTACAACAATATAATGTAAGATCAGATATATTAAAATTTTCAAAGTGGAGAGTGAGTGCAGGAGGTCACGGACTGGAGCGGGTGGAAGGTGGCCATTCAAGGGAACCCTAAGCCCCCGAAACAGGCCAGAGTGAGGGCAGGAGGTTGCCAACTGGAGCGGGTGGAAAGCGGCCATTCCAGGAAACCTTGAGCTCCCAGAACAGGCCAGAGTGGGTGTAGGAGCGGGTGGAAAGCGCCATTCAAGGGAATCTTGAGCTCCTGGGACAGGCCGGAGAGTGAATCTGCACTGTCTGGCTTGAAGGGAGGGGGAGAGGTGGCTTGACTGAGGATTGAGGGAAGGTCCAAAACTCAGCGACATTACCCAACATACTCACGTAGAGCCACATCCCGAGAAAAGACCCAGCCCCACACCACAGGTAGCAAAAGTGGGCTGAAACCTGAAGGCACTGCACTCCAAGCCAAGCCAATAAATGCAAAGAAAGATGGGTAAACCAAGAAAAACATTAACAACAGGGGAGATGGACAGAAATCAGAACAAGTTCCCAAGTCCACCAAAATGCACAGACCCAAGAGAGGAACACCTAAAAGCAGCCAAATAATAGAATTCCAAGCCATACTAGAAGAAATGAAAGACACACTGGCCAGATTACAATAAATGAATAGATGAACAAATGAACCAATTTAAATAAGAATTCCTACAAAATATGTAAAATTCCATACAAACAGAATTAAAAGAAATTCATAAAACCATAGAAAGCCAGAAGAGCAGAATCACACAGCTGGAGAATCACATAGAACAACTCAAAGATAAACTGCAATCAAAAGACAACAAAGAAGACAATAAAGAAATAGAGGGTAAAGCACTGGAAGTAAAAGTCCAGTATTTAATGAACAAAGACAAAAGAAACAATCTAAGAATTGTAGGTTTACCACAAGGGGAGGAAACAGGGAAAGGGGAAAAATAATTAGGAAGATAATAGCAGAAAATGTTCCCATCCTCTGGAAAGACACATCTGAGCAAATCCAGGAGGTTAAAAGAGTCCCCAACAAAATAGACCCTAACAAACCAACTCCAAGACACATAATAATTCAAATGGTAAGAAACAAAGAGAAAGGCGACCTACTTAAAACAATAAGGGAGAAAAAACCCTCACAAACAAAGGAAGAAACGTTAGAATCAAACCAGATCTCCCATATAAAATACTTCAAGCAAGAAGACAGTGGAATGACATATTTAAACAACTGAATGAAAGAAATTTTCAACCTAGAGTCCACTATCCAGCAAAACTCTCATTCATATGGGAGGGAAGACTAAAATCATTCTCAAACAAAAATGAACTTGCACTATTTGCACAAACAAAACTGACCCTAAATGACCTACTCAGAGACAAACTATACAATCCAAACCCCTGATTGTAACAACCACCCTAAATAACACAACTGCACAACAGCCCTCTCTGTCAATAATCTTAAATGTTAATGGACTAAACTCTCCCATTAAAAGACACATAATAGAGAACTGGATTTGAAAACATAAACCATATTTTTGCTGCCTACAAGAAACAACCTACAAGTACAATATAGGCACAGGCTTAGAATAAAAGGATGGAAATCAATTATCCATGCCAATGGAAATAAATAAAAGCAGGGACGGCCATTCTTATATCGGACCAAATTGCATTCAACCTCAAAAAAGTGACCAGAGACAAAGAGGGTCACTACTTACTGATCCGGGAACACTAGACCAAGAAGTGCTAACGCACCTAATGCAGAGCCAGCAAAATATGTACAGCAACTGCTTGAAAAACTGGAGAAACAGATGAAGGGAAATGTGATAGTAGTAGGAGACCTTAATACTCCACTATCACCACTGGACAGATGCACCAGACAGAAAACTAACAAAGAAATAAGAGCCCTAAATGAAAAATTAGAAGAACTAGGGCTAATAGACTTATATAGGACCCTCCACCCCCAGAAAGCAGAAATACACGTTCTTCTCAAGTCCACATGGAACCTTCTCCAGAATAGACCATGCCTTAGGATACAAATTTAACCTGCATAAAATTACAAAGGTAAGGATCATTAGAAGCACCCTGTCAGATCACTATGCAACAGAGGTCAAAATTGACTGTAAAAGGAAACAATGGAGAAAATCCAACACCTGGAGATTAAACATGCTGCTCAAAAACAGCTGGATCAAAGAGATACTCAAGGAAGAAATAAAAAGATTTTTTGAGACATACGACAATGAAGAAACAACTTGTCAAAACTTTTGGGACACAGCAAAAACAGTAATCAGGGGGAAACTCATGGCAATACAATCCTGTGTCAGGAAAGAGGAAAACAACAAAATTAGCAGTTTAAAGGACCATCTTAAGGAGCTGGAACAACAGCAACAAAGAAACCCAAACACAACCAGAAGACACGAAATAATAAAAACCAGAGCAGAAATAAACAACATAGAAACTAAGAAAACAATACAGAAAATCAATGAGACCAGGAGTTGGTTTTTTGAAAGAATAAACAAGAAGTCCTAGCAATAACAATCAGACAAGAGAAGGGAATCAAAGGAATTCAAATAGGGAAAGAGGAATTAAAACTATCTCTTTTTGAAGATGACTTGATGATATACATGGGAAACCCTAAATAGTCCATAGAAACTCCTAGAAACAATAACCCAATACAGCAAAGTGGCTGATTACAAAGTCAATACACAAAAAACAGTAGCATTTCTCTATACAAATAACGAAGTAGAAGAGAGAGAGATTAAGAATACAACTCCATTTAAAATAGTATCAAAAAACATCAAGTACCTAATAATCAACCTTACAAGGGAAGTGAAGGATTTATACCTGGCAAACTTCAAAACACTTCAGAAAGAAATTAAAGAGGATCTTGGGAAATGGAAAAACATTCCATGCTCATGGGTAGGTAGAATCAACATAGTCAAAATGACCATCCTACCCAAACTCCTATAGAGATTTAACGCAATTTCCATCCAAATTCAGACATTGTTCTTTAAAGACTTAAAACAATCAATCATAAAATTTATCTGGAACCACAAAAGACCCAGGATAGCCAAACACATATTAAAAAACAGGAAGCCGGGTGGCATCTCCTTACCTAACCTGAAGCTATACTATAAAGCCATAGTGATTAAAACAGCTGGTGCTGGTACAAAGACAGAGCCTCAGACCAGTGGGTTAGAACAGAATTTCCAGACATAAGCCCCCAGATATACAGTCAACTGATATTTGACAAAAGAGCCAAGAACTTGAAATGGGACAAAGAAAGTCTTTTCAACAAATGGTGTTGGTACAACTGGAAAACCACATGCAAGAAATTCAAAATTGACCCATACCTCACTTCTTATACAAAAATCAACTCAAAATGGATCAAAGACCTCAAAAGTAGACCTGAATCTATAAAGTTAATAGAGAATAAAATAGGTAGAACACTCGAAGACCTACATATCAAAAAGGTCTTCGAGGATGGAGCACCAATGACAAGAACTTTAGCATCAAACATAAACAAATGGGACTACATCAAACTAAAAAGCTTCTGCATGGCAAAAGAAATCCTACTTAACACAAGAAGATAGTTAACAGAATGGGAAAAAATTTTTCAGTCATTATATCAGATAAAGGGCTGATATCCAGAATATACAAAACACTCAGAAAGCTGAGCCCCCAAAACCAAATAAAGGCATAAAAAATGGGAAGATGAAATAAATATACACTTCTCTGAGGAAGACCAAAAGATGGCCAACAAACACATGAAAACATGCTCACCTTCACTCACCATTAGGAAAATCCAAATAAAGACAACTATGAGGTACCACCTTACACCAGTGAGGATGGCTCACATCAAAAATAATAGGAACAATTTATGTTGGCAGGGATGCGGCATGAAAGGCACTCTCATCCACTGCTGGTGGGAATGTGGGGCAACACCTGTGAAGAACAGTTAGGAGAGTGCTCAAAGAACTCAGAATTGAGCTACCATTTGATCCAGCAATTGCTCTCCTAGGTATCTACCCCCAAATTGGAAGGACATTCATTCCAAAGAATGTGTGCACCCCACTATTTATCGCAGCACTCAGTATAATAGCCAAGTCTTGGAACCAACCTTGATGTCCAACAACAGATGAATGGATCATTAAGATGTGGTATCTATACACAATGGAATACTACATGGCAGTCATAAATGACACAATCACAGACTTTGCAGCAACATGGATGGACCTAGAACATATTATGTTAAATGAAGTAAGCTAGAAGATGAAAAATACACAGAATGATAGCACTATTCTGAAGCACCTAGAACATACACCTTATATACAAATAATACTCAACAATCAAATAACAGGGTTTAACAGGGTAGAAACACCAAACACTGTAACAGTCAACATATACTAGAGAGCAGTGCCCAAAACCATGAAAGAGGAACAACACAAACTCTTGACTACACACAATACCACAAAAAAGCCAGCAACAGCAGAAACAGCAGCATAGAAAGACCAGGTAAGTAATCAGCCTTCTACTACAAGGGCCCATAATAAGCCTTTAAGGATCTTATACAGGATTACAAGTAAAGGATACCATGGGAAACCACTAACTCCAACGGAAGCATTCCATAAAAATATGTTTTAATGCCTTAATCTTTCTATACTTAAAATAACCTCTCAGCTTTTCTGTCCACAGGCGTTCTTGGATACAAAGGGTGGACAAATTAAGATTGCATCTCGGGGCTCAATCACACGAGATACCATACCCAGCTTGCACTATGAGAATGTCCCAATAAAACTCTTTAACATACCCTTTATCCCTAGGTATTACCTTCATTTAGGACTTGAAGCATGTGACCACCCAGACCACCGAAGCAGCAACTGTGACCTATAGACTTATACTACAGGCCCTACTCATTGAACACACTCAAACAAACTAGCATTCCCTCACTCTTTTCTCTACTCTTCTCACTACTCTTTTTTTGTTTTTTTTTTTCTCCTTTTCTTTTTAATTTATTTTCTCTTTTCTTTCCTGCCCCCTCCATATACATTTCCCTTTCACTCCTTTGAAAATTCGACTATCTCTTCACCCCACAATCCCATCCAGATTTCCCACATTAAATCTCTTCACCCTCAGTTCCTATTCCATTAGGCATCAAGAATGACCTCCTACCCCAGCGAACCAGTAACCAGCACCCAAGCGAAGGAACAACCAGTCAAACCCACACCTCACCCCCTACAAGAAAAGGCAACCAACTCCCCTGCTGACTCATGCTGTGTGGTCCTCCTTACCAACCCTTCCTAATGTGGACTGTTACTTGAAATTGGACTTAGCTCTACAAGTATCCCCCAATGCATGAACTCTTTCCAAGTCCTCCCTGCTGCAAATTTTTTGCCAATCTCAAGGTCAGTTTGGGAGATGAAAAGGCACCCAGGAACCCACACACCACAAGAAAATCTCAAAAGACAGTAAGGAAACCTATACTACCATCATAAGTATAAGACCTGTATTACACTACCTCTTTACCTGCTTTTCCCCAAATGCAAGATACTTTCTTGCATCACCTTGTTCCTTTAATTTTTACTTTATTTCTTAAAATTCTTTTTTCTTGTTTTATATATATATATATATATATATATATATATATATATATACATGAGCACATATTCTTTATTTCTATTTTTATCTTTTTTCAGTGTGTGACCTGTTTTAGTTTTCTCTTTCTCCACCCTCAAATACACCGGCAATATAATGTAGCACCATTTCTCCCTGCAAAGTCACACTAAAAAGAGGTGAAATCTTATGTATAAAAACGAGCTCTTATTTATTAGGGATAAGAACTCATACTTGTTTACAATACAGGGGTATCTCTCACCTTGAAAATATGTCACGTGGACCCAACTTAGACCCTAGGTGATTAGACACCAACCGTCCAGCCTTGAACCCTGGACCACAGACATAGAAATGACACACTTCTTCACAACAGCCACAGGAAACAAATCCCAACCAGGACATCCTTAATAGTGCTCGGACACCAACAAGTGCCAGTCCTAATATGATACCCTGACAACGAGGAAAATGGGAACAACTTGACCTAAGAGCAAGTTATCCTACCTCACCAGTGAACAATAAGACAAAATCAGAAGACTTGACACCCTTTGTTCTATCCAAATGCCAAGATCGCGATTTACAGATGATTGGCTGACAGAACCGTGGCCAGACTGTATGTATCCTGGGACCAATAAAAAAGCCCTAGTCTAGAATGTGAGCTACGACCTGCATAACAACTATAATCCCTAGTTCCAGAGGTCTGTCTGAGACTATTGCAATGGAAGGGGACCTCTGGAAACATAACGGAAGACGCTATCCCAGGCCCCTTCCTAGCATCAGCACAAAGACCAGGACTACCAACCACAGAAGACAGATTAAAATGACACTGAGGGAACAGAACTTTTAGATCCACAAAGAAAGACATAATCGTAAGTTCAACTCCTTGACTCGTGCAGATACCGAGACCTCTAAATACAGAGGTCTGATGTTATCACCCAGGATGGAGCAGAAGTCTTCCAGACACCACAAAAGCACCAAGGGGAGAGTAAATGAACCTGAAAGGAGTCTATAGTTAATCCCATGACAATATACTTTAAGGATGGAAAAACCCTGTATGTCTTAGGCAAAGGAAATTCCTTTTTGAATGACCCCAATATTTACTGTGCATCTGCAGGAGAGGGGAAAAAAAGCAAACAATTTTTTATTATTATTTACTTATCTATTTTTTGTTGATTTTATTGTTGTGGTTTGGCTATTGAAGTGGATGTCTCCATTTATATTTATTTATTTATTTATTTATTTATTTATTTTCTTGTTTTCTTTTCTTAAGTGCTCTGCCACATTTTTAAATCTCAATATCATGGCTTTTATATGGTGCTTACCCTTTTTTTGTTTTGTTTTGTTCTGTTTTGTTTTGTTTGTTTGTCTGTTTGAATACTGATTATTTTATTTGACAGTTCTTTATGTACTGTTGTGATGTTTCACCTTCTTTTTCCACTTCATCTCTCAAACCAGGGATGAAAGCCTCTAGAAGGACTCCTCCCATTTCCGGAATACCTGATTCTTTTTTTTTTTCTTTTTTTTCTCCAGGTTATTACTTTTCTCTTCTTCAAACAAAACCGCAAAATTTGAACTATCTAGTTCTGCCTCCCAATTGGGGAGAGGAAATAAGGGAGGTACCAAGACCAAATAGGTGTAAGACCACTAAGTAGTAAGCTAGGCACAAAGGGGACCACTTATGCTAGCAGCCCTGGGAGTAAGGGAATAGGATATGGGAAGAAGGACGGGAATGGAGTTGGAGGGAGGACAATTCGGTGATGGGAATTCCCCTGATTTTATGTTAATATGTACCTAAAATATTATTGTCAATGATATGTAAGCCACTATGATTAAAATAAAATTTATATTTAATAAAAAATTTTTCAAAGTTATTTAATTTTTATTTATTATTAGTAAATGCTTGATTTATAGATCTTTTTTATATACCTATATGCCAAGGTAAGAAATATATTTGCATTGTTTCTCTTCAGATCGCATAAATCTTTCGCCTTTTACTAATGATTTCCGTGGAGAGGAACAATTCGGAGTCGTAACCAATTTTTTGAGGCCTTGCTTCGGTAAGGCTATTAATATATATATTTGGGAGAAAAAGGTCACAATTTGAAAATATTTATAATCCCTGTTCTACCTTTTATGAATTAGATTTTTATTTATAATTAGTTATTTATTACTTTTTTATTTTGTTAGAGTGTCTGCACTCATAATAACTCCTTAATAATATACATTATGTCTTCAGGTATTTCACAATTTTTTCACCTGCTTCACCAAATTCATATGTGGTTTTACAAATAAATTTATAGATTTGTTCTTTTCATTACTATTATTCTTCCATGACTAGTTTTTCTGGAGTTCTTTTTTGGTGAGCTCTTCACTGTCTGATACCCAATCAGCAAATAAAAAAATCTATTTTTTCTTCCTATATTTTAAATTTATATCTTTAATTTAATGAAGCTACTGGGTTATTCAATTGCTTAATGTAAAATTAGTTTAAATATTTGTAATAATGTGCTTTTCCCCCAATTTTTAATAGTGAAAATATAGAAACAACTTAAGATTCATTGAAAGAATATGAAAGTGAAATATGGGATATATATGCAAAGAATATTATTTAGCCTTAACAGTGACATATGTTATAGTCAATCACAAATATATTTTGAGTCAACTTGGATGCATACATACAGTAAAAAATTATACTGAGCAGTAGTTCTGGTGGATTGAGAAGGAATAATGGGATTATCTAATGAACAAGGGTATAATTGTATATTATATAAGAATTTTAATTAATGTCTTTATTTAAACACTTTGATTACAAATATGATTATAGTTGGGTTTCAGTCATGTAAAGATTTAATGCCACTTAACTAATACACTTCAAAATAATTATAAGGTAAATTTTATTTTATTTGTATTTTAACACCAGTTTAAAAATTGGAGGGAAATATGCTAAAATTTCATTGAAAATGCATTAATCTTGGGGGATAATGATATATATTAGAAAACTTTCATTTGAAATTTAGCGTGGGTTTGCAGAAAAAACTCAGGTGTCAGGGATGAACGTTCTGTATGTGCAAAGACTGAATTTAATCCCTTGTTCTGTACACCCACAATTAATAGGGTGTAACCCTACATGCTACTAAGTTATGCATGGTTCAGATCAGATGGTCCTAAGCACTGTTGTGTGGAGCACTGAGGAGTACTTTTTCTCTATCTCAAAGCACTGAAGCTTCTGCCTTTTGACTGAGTATCACCACGTAACAACAGGGTCCCTTGAATAGACTTAAGAGCCAGTCCTCCACATTATTCAACTTAAATTTCAAAAAAATAAAAATAAAATAAAATATATGCTTAACTTAAAATATTAACAATAATTAACAATTCACTCACTGAAACCAAAACTATAAAAATCTATTAGAGTAAGCTAATTTTTCAGATTTTTATAGAAAAAATAACTTCTGTAAATCATTTCAGCTAAAAATACTTACATATTAATTTTTCTAGTATTAATCATATGTTCAAGTTTGGTTGCCTGGCTGGTTGACTGGTGTCCAGTTACATAGCAGAACACAGCATTTTTAAAGATTTTTGTCCTTTAGTTGGACAGCATTTTGGGATCTGTCATTTTTGTGGAAATCAAACTTCAGTTTTAATAGCAACATGAAATCTAATGTAGTCACCTTATTATCACTGCAATTCAGTCTTCTTTTTTTGGGGGGGGGGCACACCCGGTGATGCTCAGGGGTTACTCCTGGCTATGCACTCAGAAGTCGCTCCTGGCTTGGGGACCATATGGGACACCGGGGGACCGAACCGCGGTCCATCCAAGGCTAGTGCAGGCAAGGCAGGCACCTTACCTCTAGCGCCACCACCCAGGCCCGCAATTCAGTCTTCTTTCTCACACTTCACTTAGCTAGTCACCCTTTTCTCTACAAAATTCTTTGTTCACAAAGTTACTTTTCATGTTAGCAAACCTACTTTCTGATACTCTCCTAATAATTCTGTAGAGTGTGTCAGCTCACTATTGCAAAGCCATTCATAACTACATTTACAAATGTTTATAATCCCTCTTTATAATGTTTATTATCCCTTTTCCCCATAACAAAGAATAAATTTTCTATTGAATAATCACATTGACATGCTGAACTAGAAATTATCCTGTTAATAAGTAAATTATGATCATTAATAAAAGAGTGACAATTGAACCTTGCTGGAGCAATATTTTCCCAGATAATAATGTGTCATTTTAGCCTTGTTGGGGTCCTTCTTTTGCTAAGTGTGCCCACATATATTTTGAAGTACAACAAAAAATAATAATAAAGCAAAGTTATTATAAACATTTTCTTTTCTGTTTGATAAATTTTTAGAATATTTTAATGTCACATTATTTTCTACCCTTTTCTCTTATCAGATGAAAATACAGTTTCAGTTTATGCTATTATAGCACCCAACCCTCTAGTTAATCATCACTAGAATAATAAAAACTGTGTCAAGATAAAAATAAACTGCTAAATGACAAAAGCCATAAGTCTAATTAGTAAACTTATAATTAATTAGGCAATTAAAAAAAGAGCTGAAGAGCTATAACAAGGTCTACAGTTTGCCTTGTATACAGACTATGCCCAGTTTGGAATTCTGCTACTGCATTATTGCATATGTTCTTCCAGTATTATAAGGAATGACTCCTGAACACAGAGCCAGGACTAAACCTTGAGCATCTCTGGTGCTTAAAATAAACAAAACAAAACGTAGGTGTTGGAGATAAAGTACAGCAGGTTGGCAGCTTGCCTTGCAAATGTTGACTTGGGTTCAATCTTCATCCTATATGGTCCCTCCCCCATGCACCACAAGAAGTGATACCTCAGTACAGAACCAAATAAGCCCTAATCTTACATCAACATACGTAATCAAAATGATAAAGGTTTAAGACAAAGACAGATATTAAAGTAGCAAGGAAAAAGAAAATGCGCTCTTTTCTGCTGAGCCTGCCTAGACACTCCAAGGACTATAATCTCTCCAGGACCCATACCCAGTAAGATATCCCCACCCAACACATGTGGGGCCAATTCCTGCCATGTGATTGGGTACCCAGAGACTTACAAAGCAATGCAGCCATGCTCTCTGCCTCTTTTCTGCTGAGCCTGCCTAGACACTCCAAGGACTATAATCTCTCCAGGACCCACACCCAAAAAGCACTTATCTTGTAGCCCCTGAATTTCATTTCTGCACATTTTAAGAAGCAATCTACAGCTTTGCCAATGGAGTAATTTTGCAATACACCCCATATTTACAGAAATCAAGATGGCTCCTCTAATAATCTAAAAAGTAGGAAACAAATAGGTATCCTCTCAAATAAGAAGTTTAGAGTAGAATTATGGAAAATGTTCAGGGAGCTCAAAAAAAGCATCGATAGACTTGACTGGAGCAAAATTAAGCATCAAGAAGATTTGTCAGGGGCCGGGCGGTGGCGCTGGAGGTAAGGTGCCTGCCTAGCCTGCGCTAACCTAGGACGGACCTCGGTTCGATCCCCCGGCGTCCCATATGGTCCCCCAAGAAGCCAGGAGCAACTTCTGAGCGCATAGCCAGGAGTAACCCCTGAGCCTCACAGGGTGTGGCCCAAAAACCAAAAAAAAAAAAAAAGAAGATTTGTCAACTGAAATTACAAATTTTCACACTGAACTAATAGATCAGGAAAACTCAGCTTATGCAAGTGTTGCAAGGCACGGGGTTTGGGGAGACCCCATGCGGGAGCATTTCTCCCTAGCCTGGGGAGTGCTAGGAGGTTTGGTAGGCCCCATAGCATACCCCCTCTTTTTCCCCTCGACTCCAGGCCCTACCTGGGTGCAGGCTCAGGTGGCCAGAAGTAGGTTCAGGTGAACTCTTAGTGGTCCTCAGGCTTCCCCGCTCCCTCCATACTCCATGGGGGAGGTGCATGGGGAGGAGGGCGTGCAGAGATCTGGCTTCCGGTTTCCTCTTTGATTCTGGAGACCAGCTCTTGCCAGGTATGGGGTTTGGGGAGGCCCCATACCAGAGCCCTCCTCCCTGACCTGGGGAGTGCTGGGAGGCTTGGCAGGCCCCCAGCCCTCCTTGTCTTTTTCCCCTGACTCCAGGCCTTCCCTGGGTGCCAGCTCAGATGACCAGAAGTGGGTTTAGGTGAACTCTTCATGGTCTTCAGGCTTCCCCCCTCCCTCCGTACTACAGGGGGGAGGTGCATGGGGAGGAGGGTGGGCAGACATCTGGCCTTCGGTTTTCTCCTTGATTCTGGAGACCAGCTCTTGCCAGGTATGGGGTTTGGGGAGGCCCCATACCGTAGCCCGTCTCCTGGCCTGGGGAGTGCTGGGAGGCTTGGCAGGCCCCCAGCCGTCCTTGTCTTTTTCCCCTGACTCCAGCCTTCCCTGGGTGCCAGCTCAGATGGCCAGATATGGGTTCAGGTAAACTCTTAGTGGTCCTCAGGCTTCCCCCCTACCTTTCCCTACACTAATGGAAATGTGCTTTGGGAGGAGGGCTGGCCGTTTTAGTACTGGTTTATGTTGGGACAGTCACTGGAATTTTTTTCTCCTTGTTTTCCTATTGATATTGTTGTATGCATATATTTTATATATCCATAACATCCATCTTGTATTGTGACCTTGATACTGCCCTTCAAATCTCATTTCTAATATTTTACTGCCTCAGTCCCAACCCTTATTTCCTCCCATCTTCCCATGTAGGTGCAACTCATGACATGAAGCTCACCACATAGAGTGATAAGTGCAATTAGAGAAATAACTACACTGAAAACTATCATAACAATGTGAATGAATGAGGAGGAAAAAAGCCTGTCTCGAGTACAGGTGTGGGTGGGGTGGGGAGTAGATAGATCTGGGAAATTGGTGGTAGGAATCCTGCACTGGTGAAGGGGGGTGTTCTTTACATGACTGTAATCATACAACTACAATTATATTTGTAATCACGGTATTTAAATAAAGATAATTTATTTAAAAAAAGAAAAAAAATGCTAACTTATAAGGGAAATCCAAATTGGCCTGCAAATTTTTTATTTAAAAATTTACAATATAAAAAGAAGTTAAATAATGTACTCAAAATATTGAATGAAGAAGATCTCCTTATTTGAGGTTGATTTTCATTCAAATTTGAAGGAGCTACTGAAAACGTTAAAAAAATTAGAAAACAATCCCAACCAATAAACTCATGAATATTAAACCAGTTTGCAAGAAATACTAAAGGGTTTTCTATAAAGGCAAAAATTGTTCATAAGTAATGAAATAAAACATAAAATTTGGGTAAGAAAGTAAGTTTGTGGTCTCTAATAATGAACTCAATATGCTTTTAAATTAGAAAGGGATATAAAGTTAGAACTCTAGTTTATCAGGATATAACTTCATAATGGCCTCAAGACAAAAATATGTAGGTAAAGCAAACAAGGATAATAAATAATGGAAACTGATTAGTATATAAAATTTAGTAGTAAATTATAAAAAATAAAATAAGAGAAGATACAGAAATAAAATTAAGTAAAAAGACATTCAATCTATTGAAGATGACAAACCATAGATATTATAGTTTTAAATATACTTTATACAACAAAATATTATGAACTGTCAGTAACTAAATTAATCCAAATGAGTAGAGTTATCAGAAACTTTCAGGTTCTGGTCTTTATCAACATTACCATATTGGATATAGTAAACAAAATTTCAAAATTCAGTCAGCAGGAGGAAGGAAATAACAAAGAGCACACCAAACAATATAGAAATATAAAAAAAACAATAAAATTGATGAAAGTTCATATTTTAAATGAATTTTTAGTTTTTCTTTTTATTTTTGGTTAGCAGTTTTTACATGTCTGTGCTCAGGGAAAACTTCTGCTCTGGAACTAGATATAGCTACTAGCAATGATCAGAGAACCATAGAATTTGCAGAAAATTGTTTAATGTATTAAATATTGGATCATGATGAAGCACTTTTTATATCATTTGCTTTGTTGTAATATAACTTTCATATGATCCAGTATTTCTAGTTTTTTAATATCTATATCTAGAAAAATGCATTAAATAGAACATATGTAATTGATACGTATTTTAGTACTTAACACAATAACAATAAAGAAAGAACAAGATGTCCAACAATAGATAATTAGAAAATAAGGTGAAATAAATAGATGAAAATGTAATATTTTGCAGAGCCACTAGGTAGAATCAAATCATGCAATTTACTGCAATTTGTATGGAACTGTAGGTGTTGTGTATGTAAATATTTTAGGGGATTACTATGTTACTCACCCTAAACTGATTGGTGATTGTGCCCTACCCTAGGGTGTGACCTGGCATTCTACTCCCACCGTAGGGTAGTACCTGATTCTGCTTCCACCATTGGTTGGTATCTGATCCCACCATTGGGTGGTACCTGATTCTGGGGGATAAAAACAAGGGTCTGTGGAAGGCTGAGGCTTTTTTGCTGGAACTGAGGCTGAGTCTTTGGACTTCAGTCTTGTCCACCAAATAAAGCTAATATTTCCACAAGCCTGACTGTCTGTGAGCTGTTTACCCGACAGGGTGGCAGACCCGTGCTCTGAGCTGGAAGAAAAAGGCCTCATCCTCCATCCCTCCATCAGTCAACCTCTTCGGGGGCTGACTTGCAACATAATGACGCCCGAAGAGGCTGAACATGGACCCTCAATAACTGTAAGTGAAATACTTCATTGGAAATTTCCTCTGCTGACCATTAAATGGTTTCTGTGGTTAGTCATATGGATTCTGCCACCCTTTTTCTTACGCATTGGTTCTCTAGTATACAAGTGGATTATTTCATTTTATTTAAAACTAATTGGTTTTGATCTAAGGACAGTCACTGCAGTTGGATGGTTGTGGTCTATATTTCAAATGAAAATTGCACTGTCTCCAGCCATCATAGTTTGTGGAATTTCTGTGTTGGCTTATGTTATTACTGTGAGCATAGTTATTGGCTGGTATTTAGGAAATAGAAAGTGTAGAAATGGTGAGGCTAAAACCAGTATGAATAATAAGGAAATCTATCTGACGAAAACTCAGACCAAGTGCAGGCTGACAAATCCAGCCCCACCATCAACAATATAGAAATTTTTGCTGGAAGAAAAACAACTCGGAATGTTAAGCCTGATTCTAGTGAATCGCTTGACAGTAGTGACTCAGACAATGATCAACCTCCAGTTCTAACTCCACAAGGGAGGCCTCGCTCTATTCACAAAATTGAATCGCACAGCAGTGCAGATTCAGACAATGAATCACACGCTCAGTCTCAGAGCTCTATTCAGAGTAATTTTGCTAATCCGGCCTCCTCCCCTATAGACGGGGTAAATGTTTCTAACTATGTACCCTATCAGATGGAAGAATTAGATAGGTTTAAAAAAGCATGAAAAGAGCATGGTCCAAAATTGCCATACAGTGTGGAGTTATTAAGATTTTGGAGTCATAACTCATCTTGGACTTTGTATGATTTTAAAAGAATCACTGAAATATGCCTGTTGTCTAAACAGCGAACTGAATGGGAAATGTACTATTCAGAAGGCATAAAAGCTAAATTATATAGCCCAGATTATACAAAAAAGCAAGTGGCAGGTATTACTCTATCTTATGAATTATTGATGGCAGAAAATCAATTTGCAAATATTCAGACACAAGCAGCTTTACTAAGGAAATCTTAAATTTAATTAGGGATATTGCATTGTCATCATGGGAAAAAAATTGATTCTAACAGCATTGGTAGAGGAAACTTTTTAAAAATTACCCAAGGCCCTTATGAGTCATATGCAGAGTTTGTAGGTAAGATTAAAGATGCTCTGAAGTTACACGTCGAAGATGAGGAGATGAGAAACTTCCTAGCAAAATCTTTGGCTTATCATAATGCAAATTCAGCCTGTAGATTAGTATTGAATACATTAAATGAAAAGGCAGATTAAATGATTACCTTTATGCCTGCCGGAATGTCTATGGGGAACTCCAACCCCCACCCCACTTAGACTCAGTACAAACCTTCCCAGTTACCAAGGGAACAATACCTTACTCCCCTCAGGGACAGAACACTTTCCTTAAACCAGATCTTTGCCCAAAATGCAAAAGGGGTCGCCACTGGGTGAAAGATTGCAGATCCAGAAACCTCATTGATAATAACCTAAGTAGAGGTTTCAACACAGTCCCCAGGAGGCAAATCGCCTGCTACCATGTGGAAAACAGGGACATATCAAAAGAAATTGCTGTCTCCTTATAAATTCAGCTCCTCAAGAACACACATACAAGATGCAGGGAAACGCCCACAGGGCCTCCCCCCAGGCCCTTCCAAATCAGGGGCAAAGCTCACAGACAATAATCCTTCCAAGCCCAGCCCAAGAAAATTTATCATGATAAGGGAATTAATCCACTCCACATCAGGGAGTGCCGGATTAGACATATTATGCCCAGAGGACATTACAATTTACCCAGGAGCATGCCCTTACATGTTAGAAACTGGCATTGTGGGCCTGCCACCCCCAGATACTATGGGTTTGATTCTTGGCAGAAGTTCCCTCAACATAAAGGGTATATCAGTAATCACTGGTGTCTTTGACTCAGATTCTATGGGAGAAATCATTGTAGTTATTACTGTACCAGTTACATGGACCTTTAAAAAAGGAGAAGCGATTGCCCAGATAGTAATAGTGCCTTATGTCAAATTTGGGACTTCAGATAAGACTAGAATTGGAGGTTTTGGAAGCATAGATCCAGGTGCTGCTCAAAACCCAATCGTGGCTCTGGTTACTAAATGTAAAGATGAATACCCGATGATCAAACTTCACTTGGAAGGGCAACCCTTTGACGGCATGATAGATACGGGTGCTCAGGTTACCGTAATTTCTGATAAAGAATGGCCAGAAAATTGGCCTCTTAAGGAAATCCCGTATTCCCTAGTAGGAATAGGAGGCCTGAGCTCCTGTCTGTTGAGTACGAGGACTATGATATTTTACGGCCCAGAAAATCAAAAAGCAATAATCAGACCTCACGTGGGCCCATTTTCACCATCCCTGTGGGGCCTTGACCTACACAAACAGTGGAAAGCAGAATTCCACATCCCATTAGCTCCAGAAGAGCCCGAACCTTCTTTTGATTTAAAAACCAAAAATTTTTAGTAGGGGCCACTACCATAAAAACACCAGCACCAATAAAAATAAAATGGAAATCTGATGAACCAATTTGGACAGGTCATTGGCCCCTTAAAACTGATAAATTAAAGGTGCTGACAGAATTAGTGGAGGAACAACTAAGTTTAGGACATCTTGAACCATCTTTTTCTCAATGGAATTCACCTATATTCACTATAAAAAAGAAATGGAGACTTCTGATAAATCTTAGAGCTATAAATTTATCCATGATACCTATGGGCAAACTGCAGACTGGTTTACCATCACCTGTAGTTATTCCAAAGGAATAGCCACTAATTATAATTGATCTGAAAGACTGCTTCTACCATATTCCGATCCACCCAGATGATAAAAAATGTTTTGCATTCTCAGTTCCTTCTCTCAATAATACCCATCCCTGCAGACATTTCCAATGGACTGTTCTCCCCCAAGGCATGCTGAATTCCCCAACCATGTGTCAGTTTTTTGTAGATAAGGTTTTGAGTCCTGCTCGTGAAAAATTTCCTCAAGCCATGATATTTCATTATACAGATGATATCTTGCTCACAATGAACAGTGAAACAGATTTACAGGACTTATACTCTTATGTTACTGACTGTTTACAAACATCAGGACTGAAAATAGCTTTAGAAAAAATACAGATAATGCCACCATAGCAATATTTGGGTTTTATTTTGGACCGGACGTCTATATGTCCACAAAAAATTTCTATCAAAAAAGTAAACCTCAGAATGCTTAATGATTTTCAGACTTTTAGGTGATGTGAATTAGCTCTGCCCTGTACTAGAATCCCAAATGCAGAGTTATCTAATCTGTTTAAAACGTTGGAGGGTGAGCCTGCTTTAGATAGCCCGAGAAATTTAACAACAGCTGCCAAAGATGAATTGGACATCTTCTTGAGCAGATTACAAAAATTGTTTCTCTCAAGATTCATCCCAGGAGAAAAGGTATTACTGTTAATCTTCCCTACTATAGAAACCCCCACAGGGGCCTTGATGCAACAGTCAGGACCTTTGGAATGGGTGTATTTACATAACAAACAACCTCGCTCAGTTGTCCCCTACTTGCAACTGATTTCAGAGATTATTATCAAGGCAAAACTCAGATCTATATCTTTACTAGGTTTTGACCCAGATATAATAGTTTTGCCAGTACCAAAAAAGGAAATTGAGCCAATATTGCCAATTAATGAATCTCTACAAAGGGCCCTCTCAGATTTCACAGGAGAAATATCCTCCCATTATCCAGCAGGAAAAATTTGGGACTTTTTAAAGGAAACTCAGTTTGTTACTTCTTCAATTGTTCAGGATTCCCCTATTCCCAATGCCAAGGTTTTTTACATTGATGGATCCCAAAATGGAAAAGGAGGAATAACCGGAGACATTAATATGACCATAGATACCAAATATAAATCTGCACAGAAAGTTGAATTAGCAATGTTAATTTACCTATTAGAAAATGTATCTGAAGCCATGAATATAGTTTCTGATCTTTGTATGTGGTAAATTTATGTCATGTGATAGCCACTGCTTCCCTTAATGCTAATAACCCAATCATACAGAACTTACTTAAACGATTACAGCAGCTTCTTCAAAAACGAACTGAGTCCATCTTCATCACGCATATTAGAGCCCACTCAGGTCTTCCAGGACCGATGGCTCAAGGAAATAAAACTGCTGACTTGCTAGCAATGCCTATATTTAAATCACCTGTAGAGAAACATTCAGTCCTACACACAAATGCTCGCTGTTTACATGTGAATTACCAAATTCCATGGAGGCAAGCTAGAGAATTTGTAGAAAACTGCAACGTATGTGACCGTTAACAAAAAAGACTCACATAGCAGGAGCAAACCAAGAGGCTTACAGTCTAACGAACTTTGGCAAATGGATATAACTCAAACAGATTTATTTCCAAGGAAACCTTATCTTCATGTTGTGGTGGACACTTATTCTCGGTTTATGTGGGCAATTCCCATGTCTTCTCAAAAATCTAAGGCTGCTTGTAGTTTTCTTTTACAATGTTTTTCTGTGATGTGTATTCCATATTCTATAAAAACTGAAAATGGGCCAGCCTATGTTAGCAAAACTTTTGAATTTTTTTGTAAGAAATGGCAGATAAGACATCTCAGAGGAATTCCTTACAATTGTAGGGGACAGGAAATTGTACAAAGGACTCACAGAACCTTAAAAACTCAATTGCAAAAAAATAGAAAAAGAGGTTTACCACCAACGGATTTGCTATCTTTGACTCTTATCACACTAAATTACTTAAAGTTACCCCAAGGGGAAAGTTACACTGCAGTGGAAAGACATTTTAAAGAAGATATTCAGAGACAAGAAACAACCCATAAACCTATTTGGATCAAAGAGGATAAAAAATGGATAGCTGGATATCTTCTCCTAAGAGGAAAGGGTTATGCCTATGTTTCTATAAATGACAACCCTCCCAAGAAATTTTGGGTTCCATTATGCCTTGTTAGAAATCGGGCTAGCACAAATGATCAGGTTCAGACTATAAACTGTCCTTCAGAGAAAAAACAGAATACTTCAGACACTAACAGCAGTAATATTGCTGAGGTCTCTGGGGCAGGAAACAACGATTTAGCTGTCACACACCATACAATGAGTGAGACTGATGGTAGTGATAAACCCTTACACTCCAAGATGCAAAAGGAAAGACAGGAACCTGTCTTAACTGGGCTCCAAAATATAGGAAACTCTTGCTACATGAACTCAATATTGCAATGCTTGTATAATATTTCAGACTTGACTCAGTATTTTCATAAAGATCATTATATAAAGGATATTAACAAGAAAAATCCAATGGGGCATGAAGGTAAATTAGCCAAAGAATTTGGTCAGCTCATCAAAACCATGGGAAATGGATTTCATAGATATATTAACCCTGAAAGCTTTAAAGTAACAATTGGTTTACTTAATGACCAGTTTGCTGGACACAATCAGCAGAATCCTCATGAACTACTGATGTTCCTAATAGAGGGACTACATCAGGACTTGCTTACTGTAAATCTAATGACAGACAAAACTACACATCTTATGGAAAATGAAAATTATAAACAATTTAGTCCAGAACACCAAAAGGCTCACAAATCTATTATTTATTATCTCTTTCAAGGACAATTCAAATCTATACTCCAGTGTCTCACTTGCCACCAAAAGTCTGAGGTTTATGAGACATTTGTTCATTTGTCTCTGGCTATTACATCTACAGATAAATGTACATTACAGGAATGCCTCTCTGAATTTTTTAAAGAAGAAGAATTAAGAAATGACAACAAAGTTCTGTGCAACAGTTGCAAAACTAGAAGGGATTTTTTAAAGAAAACGTACTTATGGAAACTGTCACCAGTATACCACTAGGTATACTTATATTATAAGTATAATACAGTTGAAACGTTTTGTTTTTGATGGCAAACAAATAAAAAAAATTGCATACTTATGTAGATTTTCCTTTAGAAGACCTCAATTTAGTGGAATTCACTTCAGAGAATAAAAGCAAGATTAAGAAATACAACTTATCATCGGTGTCAAACCATTATGGTAAAGTTCACTATGGACACTTCATACTGTAAAATTGCTGCAAAACAACACTGGATCAATTTTGATGACAAGAAGATCAAAAAAGTCCCTAATACATTGGTGAAATCCACAGCAGCATACATCCTGTTTTATACTTCTTAAAGATCTACAATGAATCATTTCACTTCCTTATCAGTTGCTGTTAATGCTCTAGGATTCTTTCCACAGGCATGATCAATGAATATGGATTGAAAATCATGAACCCCCAATGTGTTTCCTTGTATGATGGATTTATGTCTTAATTTCATTATTGCTCTAGGTCTCAGTTAATCATGAAATTTTACAAATAAATTTAGTCAAGGTTCACCTGAAAGAGAAATTTCTCATCATATTAATGTTGTTTTTCTTTCTAGGTATACTCATTTAACGACTTTCACTCTTTTTATTTTAACATCATTGCTTTACTTCCCTCAATTTAGGTTTTAAGATGCTGACATAATAATAATTTTAGGTGTACTTTCTTCACAGTGCTTCTTACATATGATTGATTATCATAAAGTTACTGTTATACAATAACTTTGTATATATACTGTTATACACTTATAGTAGAGATTTCCATGTTTGTATTACGCATGAAATTCTCTTTCAGATCAGCTCTGCTCTGCCATAAAAAATATATTTTTTTGAATTTTAAATGATTTATCTAAACAGTTGCTGTCTATTACATTTTAAGGTGCTTTTAGTTGATTTAGCTGAATTCTCTTTTATTTTGCTCTATTTTGGATCCTTTCCAACAAATATATTTTAGTATGAGTGAGTGTTATGGCCATATTTTTTGTGACGTCTGTATGTGTATGTCTTGTCTAGTGTCTGTCTGTTCTGCATATTTTGTATATAGTTCCCTTTTTCCTAACTTTATCTTCCCCAATTTAGTCTTCCTTATCCTTCCTTCTCTCTTACTAGTCCTTAACATTTAATTTTCAGGATTCCCTTCACATGTGCAACTCATCTCCTTCACCCACAACTACAAGCCTCCTGATCTCGGCCGGAAGAAGAAATCCGTGACTGTTGGAGTTTTACACCATATATGCTGCAAACTTGTTGGAAATGAAGCCACCTGGAATTTGTGTCACAATGTAACCCCAGAGAAAAGATCCATGGATAAGACCCACAGTCTCTGGATCCCAGTTAAACTGTGCTATCTGAATTTCTGGTTTTCCATCCACATACACAGTGCTATTGTTGACCGTTTCTACAATGGCTATCCCAAGATTGCACCGATCCCAAAGGAAATGCAGAAGCCCAACCAACTCATGATGTAACGCCTGGGGATGCCCCAACACATGGATGACTGTACTGGCCTTCCTTCTTCATTCAGCTTGATGTTATCTCCTGTACAAGGCTTCAACCCGCTTTTCCAGACCCATCAAGTGTCTTTTGCTGGTATTTTTGGAGTTCCAGACCCCTCATATTTACAGATTGGTATTGAACTCTGTAGAAATTTCACCTTTTGTATTTTTCCTATAATTGTAATCCTTTGAAGTTATATTTGGTACTACACTTCTTTTGACTATTGTAATTAATGTTTTTCTATTTTAGTTTTTAATCTTAGGAATTGATGTTGTATTACATTAGGGTTCTGCTTTCTTGACTTTAGGTTTGTGAGTTAGATATTGTTGTCTATAATTTCCTAAATGATATTTTTGTCTGTTCTCAGGGTTTTTTGAGTGGGCGCATCATAGGCAAAATACTAGGTTTATAGGAGGTTCCATCCATTTTGGATAGGCCCTCAAGTTGTTTATTTACACAGGGAGGGTCTCTGCCTTAAACATTTTGTGACTTAAGCTCCCATCTATAAATAATCGAAGTTATAAATAATCGACATCAATTTCAGACATCATATGAACTTCAGACTGGATTAAGAACTTGGACTAAGTTCAGATACCTATTAATCATCATTGCAGTGGCTCCCCACTGTGTAGGGGGTGTATGTGCCTCTTCCTCCGAAATAAAGGCCTAGTTCAATGCCCTCAAAGATGGGCTTTCTGGTCTACCTGAACTTGAATGAAAATGGGGCCAGAGAGATAGCATGGAGGTAAAGGCGTTTGCCTTTCATGCAGAAGGTCATTGGTTCGAATGCCGGTATCTGCCAGGAGCGATTTCTGAACGTGGAGTCAGGAGTAACTCCTGAGCACTGCCAGGTGTGACCCAAAAACCAACAACAACAACAACAACAAATAAAGAAAAGGTGCTTCTTCTTGCCTGCTACACAACCTTTCTGGTGTCTCTTCGAAAGATCTATGTCCGTCTTAGATTTATCTTCTCAGGAGCTTGTAGTTGATTCCTTGATACATGTTTCTGGTTTTAGACACCCTGTGTTTAGATTAGAAGTTTTTCTTTACATTTTCCTGTGATGCGCTTATGCAAACAGCCGCTCTTTTATTATTGACTAATTTTTCCTTTAATAATTGTAGACAATATTGTTTGTTTACTAAAAACAAATGGGGGAATTGTTGTGTATGTAAATATTTTAGGGGATTACTATTTTACTCACCCTAAACTGATTGGTGATTGTGCCCTACCGTAGGGTGTGACCTGGCATTCTGCCCCCACCCTAGGGTAGTACCTGATTCTGCTTCCACCATTGGTTGGTATCTGATCCCACCATTGGGTGGTACCTGATTCTGGGGGATAAAAACAAGGGTCTGTGGAAGGCTGAGGCTTTTTTGCTGGAACTGAGGCTGAGTCTTTGGACTTCAGTCTTGTCCACTGAATAAAGCTAATATTTCCACAAGCCTGACTGTCTGCGAGCTGTTTACCCGACAGGGTGGCAGACCCGTGCTCCGAGCTGGAAGAGAAAGTCCTCATCCTCCATCCTCATCCATCAGTCAACCTCTTCAGGGGCTGACTTGCAACAGTAGGCATGATAAGTTAAATAAGCTAGAAGGACAAATACAGAATATTGTCGCTTACCTGTGGTACATATAATAACAGGATGAGCAGAATATTGGTGTCATAGAGGGAATGCCTAGACTTCCTGGTCTCTATAATAGAGAATGAATAAATTCAATGTGCAAAAATATTGAGGGGAAGAGTTAAAGATGTAGATGTAGGATAAGGGTCCTGGCCAAGGACTCAGTACATTTTTAGTACAGAGATGTTTGTTTTATCTATATATCTAAATCAAAGAATATTTTTGCAATATAAAATGGACTTCTATGCTAAAGATTTAAAATATATTTAAGATTTCAAAAATAGAAATAGTTTCATTAAAATCTCCCATAATAAGCCAATTTACTTTAAACGAATATGTTTAAGTTCTCTCCATTTTATTGCATAAAGAAAACCAAAATTTTGAGAAGGCAGAGTATCAGAACACAAGCCAAATGGCAAGAATGGCATTTTTACTCTGAATTTATATTTATAACAAAATTATTTTTCTCAAAATCATTTTTCCAATAATGAAAAAGCATAATGATTCATATTTATTATATATTCTAAATTTAGATTTATAAAATAACTGCCATTTTGTAGACTTAATGTAGGAAAAAAAAAAGCTATTTTGTTTTGTTTGTGGGGGGCCACATCCGGTGATGCTCAGGGGTTATTCCTGGCTATGCGCTCAGAAATCTCATCTGGCTTGGAGGACCATATGGGATGATGAGGGTTTGAACCACGGTCCCTCCTAGGTCAGCCACTTGCAAGGCAAAACACCCTACAGCTGCCCTACAGATGAGCCCCCCAAAACAACATTTTATAAAGTATGGTGTGTGGGACATTTTGTTTGTTAAGCCAAATGTATTCTGATTTGACTAAGAATTTAAAAAGTAACTCAGGAAGTAATTAGATCAATTTGAATATTTTAATTATGACTGCTTCTAAAGCAATTAGTATTAACATCTATTAATCTTTGGAATACGTGTTCTAATTTGAGGTTTTCATATCAAATACACTGGAAATTAAATTGATGACTAATGATAAGATCAAATTGAATTCTGGAGTTTCAGTTTTATGGCATTATTAATATTTCTAGTGGTTTCTTAGTAAAATAATTTGTCTTATTCTTTTGGAAGAACTAATCAAATGTCATATGATTAAAATTTGATTCATGTTGGTATGGCATACTAAACTTCTGTTTAGTAATTCATAACAAGCTATTTTTAAAGCCCCAAGATGGAATTTAATAATAATTCTGTAGCTTTTCTATTGATAGGATATGGTGCTGACCTATAATTCAAGTTGTAGTTTTATTATCTAAAATGTGTCTGGGCAATTTGATCAATAAACTGTCTTCTAATGTGTATACAAGTCACTTCCAGGTCTTTGCACTGAAATATAGTTTGAACCTGTACACATCTATATTTTTGTCATTGTATGTACTTTTCAATCTAAATTTGCTTTATTTTAGAGTTTTACATGCGTCTATAATAACAGTAAAAAGTTGTGCATGATAATTCTGTCATCTTCAAGAAAAGAAATATGGCCAAAAATTTAAAAAATGTTTGATGTTAAATGAATAAGGAAAATCTTCCAAATTCAATTTAAATTACATGTGCAGTCTATGTTAACATCATTTTATTTTTAAATCAAAGTACTTATTTCACATACAAAATTAGAATTTTAATTACAAATACATTTAAAAAAATAAAGTGTATTTCTTGCCCTACTGCACAAAGATTTGTTAAATGAAAAGCTCTGTTAATTTAAAACCTATTACAAGTCATGATTAATCTTAATAGTTCCATACTTATATAGAGAATAAATTGCTGAAACCCTTAATTAAAAGTTGAATAATCACTAAAACTCTACATTTTAGAAAGAAACAGGTCTTAAGTTCAAACACTTTTCTAATTTAATACTAAATCTAGTTAAAGTTTAATAATACTATAACAATTTTTAGAATGCAGGCTTTTAATTCAGTTTGAGAGATACTTACATAATATATCATTCAATTTGATACTAAAACACAGATTACACAATTTATTTTACTCTAATGCATAGTATCAGTGACATCACTTGTTCTTGACAGCAATAGATATAATTATATATTTATGTAAATGCATTTCTTTATTTGTAATTGGTTATTAGTTTGCCTCTATATGCAAAAGTGAGAAGTCAAGAAAAACAACTATATACAGGAAAATAATATATGAAGAAAAGAACACTTTTGATGTTTTAATATAATTAAAATGAATGTTTATACTAAGAATCAAAACATACTTTGCAGAAAATATGCTGCCCTTTGGCTTTACATTTTATACTATGGCAGCCAGCAAGAGAACAGAATCAGTTGACGATATTATTAAAAAAAAAATTAGACAAAACAGGTGTATGAACATTGAGTAGAAATAAAAAATGATCATACTTAAACATCAAATCTAAAGCCAACAACAACAGAATTGAAACCAATCTAATCAAAGCTAGACACAAAGGGGACCACTTATACTAGCACCTCGGGGTCAAAGGAGGGGGATATGGATGCATGCATGCTGGGAACAGGGGTGGAGGAAGGACAGCACTGGTGGTGGGAATGCCCCTGATTTAATGTCACTATGTACCTAAAATATTACTGTGAAAGATTTGAATTTTACTTTGCTCAAAATAAAAATTATTTAATTAAAAAATTTCACTTTTTGTTTTGTTCTCTTATGGGGCCATAATCAGCTATGCACAGTGGTTACTCCTGGCTCTGCACTTGGGAATCGCTCGAGGTACTGCTTAGGATTGAACCTTAGTCAGCTGCTTGCAAGGAAAGTAGTGTACTTACTGTACTATCTCTCAGGACCCATATCTTTCTACCTCAAAGAGAAATTCATGTTTCTCATAATAAAAGTGGTTTAATTATTATTGTTTTATGAGTATATGCATGTGGGCATGACCTCTAATAAGATACTTTTTATTCATTATTCTATGAAAAATAATTATTAAATATGTCCTACAAAAGATAAAAATGAAGTGAATGTACATTCTCACAAAACTATGTACAACTAAGTCCTTTTTGAGAAAGTCTATGGTATAAATATCCAAATCTTGCAATATTCAAAGCAGGACTATCAAGTGTTCAGTGCTTGCCAACCTTCCTAGTCCCCTGAGTCTTTCCAGAAGTGATCCCTAAATTTAAAGTCAGACATAAATCCTGAGCACAGTCAGATGTGGCCCCAAAACTAAATAGGTAAATAAACTCTGTAAATTGTCTTCTCATTTGCATTTCTAGAATTTATCTTACTATTTTCATTTGTGAAAAAGATGTAACATTGCCCAATAGTTGTCTGAGAATAGCTTTTTGGCATAACAGTTTATGAAGAAAGAAATAATCAAAACAAAAACAATCTATAAACCAATAACTAAATACAAAGATATATTTGCTGATGTCAGCAATCGGAATTATTACGATATTGACTTGTAGTTATTCTTTTTACAGATTATTTTTAGAACACCATGACATATTATAACATATATTTTCACTACGATCTGTTTCTGATTTAAAACATCTAAGTTAAATCTAAATATTCTTTCAAATAGTTCCTGGAGTGAACAACTTTGTTACATCTAATCTTTCTTTTTTCTCATAATATTTTATCATCCTAGAGAATTTCTCTCCATGATTTAAGAATTTATTTAACCACCATTAATTTGATGAAAGATTTATTTGAAAAAAAAGTTTTATTTGAAGTATTAGAACTGAAATTATTCATAATTTATTATAGCACAACAATACCTTTTCCATGCATTTGTTGTTGTTGTTGTGTTTTGGCAGGTACTAACTGGGGCACTGTGATCCAATAACCCATTCTTTTAGTTTGGGGAGCGCATAGCTGCCAGTGATCGAATTGTTGGCCATGTGCAATATCTGAAAACTAATTCTCCCTGTACAAAAGCTCTGGTCCCTCTAAGTATTTCTTAATTCTTTATTATAATTGTGTACATCTTTTGGCAGGAACTATTAGCATAATATGCCCAAGCAGTTAAAAGTTCAGACTCTAGCTACACAAAGCGCATATATCTATAAAGACTGAATGGGTGAGCAAATGATAAACTTATATTAAAAGATTTGCTTACAGACATTCATTAAAATATTTAAGAAAATTAATGCAATACTGTTACCAAACTTTCAAAATATAAATCAGTGAGAAAATAAATATGCTTTTCAAATATTGTGCTTCAAGATTGTAATATTTATTTTAGAAACATATACACAAAGAAAATTTAAAAAATTTTGATATTAATTTAAAATATAAATTAAGTCTATCTAGCTTAATGACATGTAATTCTTTTCTGCTATATAAATTAATAGTACTATTTATAGTGTAAACAAAAAGTTAATACTAAAATGAAAAGAATATACCATACAATTTATTGAAACATTTGGGAAAGTAATGAGCTGATAAATTGACAGTATTTCATCTGAGCAGTAGATATAGCATATTTAAATATATGATGATAAATATAATTCTTTCTCAGATCTTAACTAAAATGTAATAGGAATATAATAAGAAAATTAAAATAGGTGCTGCATATTGGTATTGTTAAGGCAAATATCTTTCATGTTGAAATTTACATTTTGATTTTTGGCAACAGGTGATTTTAGAGCTTCATCAAGGTGTAGCTTTAAAGGACATTTATCCTAGCATCACAAATTAATCCCACATTATTTCTGGTATGACAGGGTCTGAGCAGCATCCCAGACTTGGGGCCTCATAGAGAAGCACTGGTCTGGTTGATTGTGAGTTGCCAGGAGGATCCACTAGCCCAGGGGTCTCAAACTCGAGACCCGCAGGCCATTTGCAGCCCTCGGTACATTTTGTGGCCCGCAGCGGCCTTCAAATATTGCAGTATTCATGATTATTCGCTTACTAAATAATCGCAATAAAAATCGCATTAGTAAGAAAAAAATCGCATTAAATATTCACATACCAAGAGCAGTTCCGTTTGGGGTATGCAAATGCTTCATGCAATTTTTTGCGATTATTTTCTTACTAATGCGATTTTTTATTGCAAATATTCGGTAAGTGATTAATAGCAAATAATATGCGCCTAGTACAGACCTCATTTCTGCTGCTCCTGCCCGCTGTCCTTTGCATTATCGGAGGCTTAAGGGAGAGAAGTTTATTAATCTAATTTATTTATTAATTAATTTATTAATCTAATCTATTATTAGATTTTGTCATACCTTCACCATGACTTCATCAAAGCCTGCAGTAAAGAGAAAGATTGATGACAAGCACAGACAATTTCAGGAAAAGTGGGAGACACAGTATTTCTTTGTTGAGCACAGGGGCATCCCCACATGTTTTATTTGCTCAGAGAATGTTGCAGTGCACAAGAAATACAACTTGAAATGCCATTATTCAACTAAACATGCTGAGGAATGTGCAAAATATCAAGGAAATAAGAGAGCCAAACGGATTGCCAGTCTTAAAGCGTGTCTAATGAGGCGAAAAGATTTCTTCAAGAAAGCAACCAAAGATAATGTTGTGTCAGTCGAAGCTAGTTACATGGTTCGTGAGATGATTGCTAAGGGAAATCATTCACAGAAGGAGAGTTTGTTAAAAAATGCATGTTACAGGCTGCAAGTATTATCTGTCTGGAAAAGAAAGGTAAGTTTAGCAAAATCAACCTTTCTGCCAACACTGTGGCAGAGCACATTTCTGACATGTCGAGTGACATTTATCATCAACTGTGTGAGAAAGCCAAATGTTTTGATGCATACTCAGTTGCTCTTGACAAGGGCACAGATATAACAGACACTACGCAGGTCACAAATGATTTCCATGGTGTTGATCGGAATTTTCAATTGACAGAGGAGCTGCTCACAATAATTCCAATGCATGGCCAGACCACCACTAATGAGATATTTCGGCATCTGTGTGATGCCATTGAGAATGCAGGTTTGCCATGGAAGAGGTTTGTTGGAATAATAACCGATGGAGTGCCATTGATGACAAGGAGGAAAAATGGACTGGTTCAAAATAAACTTGAAGAGGAGGATGTAGAGAAGGCCATTGCTATTCACTTCATCAGCAGGCCCTTTGTTAAATGCCTGCCGTGTGACAATGTGATGTCTGTTTTTGTGAAATGTATCAACCAAATCAGATCCAGGGGCTTAAAGCACATGAGGTTCCATGCTTTTTTAGAGGAAATGGAGTCAGAATATGGAGATGTGCTCTATTTCACTCAGGTACGTTGGCTCAGCAGGGGAAATGTCCTGAAAAGATTTTTTGAGTTGAGAGAAGTGAGAGCCTTCATGGAGAAGGATGGGAATGCTGTTTCTGAGTTGAGTGATCACAAATGGCTCATGGACTTAGCTTTTCTTGTTGACATCACACATAAGCTGAATATACTAAACAAGATGTTACAAGGCTTGTGGCAGCTTATCAGTGCTGCCTATGACAACATGAGAACATACTCCACAAAACTTGTGTTATGCAAATCTCAGCTCTCTCAGACACAAACCTTTGCCATTTCCCAGCATGCAAGGAACTTGTGGATGCAGGCATACCATTCAGTGGTGAGAAATACGTTGATGCTATTTTTAAGCTAGAGAAGGAATTTGATCACAGATTTGTAGACTTCAAAAAGCACAGAGCCACTTTCCAAATTTTTGTGGACCTTTTTTCTTTTGATGTGCAAGTTGCCCTTCCTGTGCTTCAAATGAAGCTCACTGACCTGCAATGCAACTCTGATCTCAAAGCCAAGTTCAGGGAGATTAGTGGAAAAGCAGATATGCATCGGCAATTTTTGACTGAATTGCCCCCCAGCTTCCCTGAGCTTTCGTGAATGTTCAAGTGCACAGTGTGCCTCTTTTGGGAGCACATATTTGTGTGAGAAGTTATTATCCACATTGAACGTTAATAAGTCAAAGTAAAGGTCTAGACTTAATGATGATCATCTTCAAGCCATACTGAGGGTCTCAACTGCTTCCTCTCTAAAGCCAAATGTGGTTCAGATTTGTGAGAAGAAGCACTCTCAAGTCTCTGGCAGCAAGGAATAGGCAAAAGATGCCATGTTTAAAAGAACTGTTCATGATCTTCACTCAGTTCTATTCATGTTCAGAAGAAATAATTAAAACTGTTAATAATGACGTTTGAGGACTTTTTTTGTGAAATCCCTTATGCGGCCCTGGCTCACCCCAACTTTGCCTCCTGTGACCCCCAGGTAAATTGAGTTGGAGACCCCTGCCCTAGCCCCTACTATGAGGCACCTTATTACTGCTGATTATAGATTTGGAGTGTGCACACTCAAGATTTTACAACCAAAATTAGTAAACAAAAAGAAATAGCAAATCTTTACATCTAATTTACTTTAACCGAAAAATACAAATATAGTAGAAAGTCTATTTGTTGTCATTTATATTTAGAATATTTAGTTTATATTTAAACCTTAGAGAGTTTTTTTTTAACTTTCAAATTTTATTTTGATTCCAGTCCATTGAGATTGAAAACACAATATAGAAAAATCAAACATTTAAATTGCATAGCTGTTTGCTTTGTGTAATTTGGGGAAAATTAAATACCCTAGAAAAATATCTGTGATAAATTTGATAGCATGATATACTAAATTAGAAAAGCAAAACAAAGGAGGAGTACAATATTAGTATTACCTGAAAGATTGCTACAGAGTAATTCCACTAAAATGTATTCTTTTCTGGGAGGGAATTAGAGGTCTTCACCATGATTTATGAATGTTTTATTTATGTATATAAATAAAATGCAAAAATATTTTTCTAATGGAGACAGCCAGAAAAATATCTGTATCACAAAACATGTATGGAATAGAAAAAGGAGATGATGTAACCATTGGCTATAAGATTTTCCCATCTATGTTTTTACATTGCTTTCAGAGTTTGACCTTATGAGAATCTATCTGCTTTCTGTTGTGTGCTATGGGCAAACTGCTGGCAATGCACTATCAATGTTCCTTCTGAAAAATCAACAATGACAGTTTTCTCTAGTCTTGCCTGTGCTCATTATCCATTTCTCCAAAGCTAAACCGCTTAATACAAAGAAAATGTCTTCTCATGTTTAGACCTTTAGAAAGTATACATTAGCTATTGCCTAGAAATCATTACTTGGGAGAGAGGTTTCAGCTTGCCTATAAAAATTTACCTGAAAAATTTGTAATAGCCATTTGGGTAGCTCTCATTTTTGTGGAATTTAAAAATGGACTTTGCACTGCTGTCTTTTTCAACTGCCTTTTATTGTAAAGAGCAGAGGCATTTGAGTCAGGCTTTGTGAACACCTGAGGCCCACCATTACAGCTAGACACTTATGACAATTATTAAATCCCTCTAAAATGTCATTGTCTGCTTCATTTCAACTGTTCTTGCACAAAGTTCTTTAAGAGAACATGTGTGTATCATGTGTGTGTACTTATGTGTATATATACCTTGAAAATATTTATGAACATTCTATCTCTTTGTGTATGAAATTTGTGACTAATAACCATAAACCAATTGATCTATTAATACATTTGTTTAGTGGAATTCCATAGAAAGTTAGTCACATTGCACATACATACATAGTATGATTCTCATACTAAAGGTAACATGAAGCTGTCTTATTCTCAGCAGTATGATAAATTTATAATATGCAGACATTGCAGAAAGATTGAAATGACATTTTCTCACAGACCCTTTGTCAGATTCTTCCAAAATATTTTGCTACCATTATTTCCAAAGACAAATCAGTCAAGGAAAATAATTATGTTCATGCTAAAAACAATCATTAGCATGATTAAGGTTAGCAGTCTTAAGAAACCATGCATTGAGCCACTATGATTTAATGGAAATGTACAGGGATAGCTTAATAGGAACTTGACTCATTCTACTGTAAGTTGTTTCTAGAAAAATATATAATTCTTTATTAAAAATTTAGACATATAACTATGTTTTAAATATGTTTTGCTTTAAATTACATAGCATGAGAATTTGAAAGTATTATTAAAATAACAATGGCACCCGACAGAGAGAAATTTGGAAGAATTTATTGTGATGTTCATATTTAAATATTTTACAACAACAT
Organism: Suncus etruscus; assembly: GCF_024139225.1. NCBI lineage: Eukaryota > Metazoa > Chordata > Mammalia > Eulipotyphla > Soricidae > Suncus > Suncus etruscus. Next base: position 37,830,322 of record NC_064848.1, read on the forward strand.
AATGAGTGAAGTATTTTTTAGGGTTTATAGGTTTCAGATTGTATGTTTATTTACTATGGATTTGCACTATGATCTCTGAAAATATGTCTCTTAGTATTGATTTTTTCAGAGTTGGATTCATCATAGTTAATAACGTAGAGACGTGAAGATTTTTAATTAATTTATTCTTTGTTACTAAAAATATGCCAATTACACAAACAAAAGTCAAATTTATCTAGGGATTGCTTATAAAATATTTCATGTACAAGAATATAGGTAATGGACTAATTATTTTGGAGGGGTCACACCCGGCAGTGTTCAGGGAATGCTCCTGGCTCTATGCTCAGAAATTGCCCCCTGCAGGCTCGGGGGATCATATGGGATGCAGGGATTTGAACCACTGTCCTTCCGCATGCAAGGCAAATGCCTTACCGCTGTGCTATCTCTTTGGCCTGGACTAATTTTTAATGATATGTTAAGTTTATGTGTCAATAAAATTTTGCACTAGAAAAGTACTAAAACTTTATTTTGACTCATAGGTATACTAAAGTACTTTTACATATAGTTTATAAATATAAAGTGTGTTTATAAATACATATATTTCTTATGCATTCAAAGTATTGAGAAGTTTATTCATGAAGACTACAATTAAAGTATGTTGCAAAAATAACAAAATATTACTCTTATATTATATATTTTTAAATGTATCTATTAGGATATGAATATCAAAAAGATAATGTCCACAACCTTGTCAAAAACAAGTTTATCAAAGATAAAATTCCTTTAAACATATTTCTCACAAACTGTAATTAACTGTTTACTTAATTAAAATCTCCTAGAATGAGCATATATAAATATATTTAATTAATACAAGCTCATAAGGTTTCAATATAAATATTTTGACAAATTTTTCTTGTATTTTGTTTTTGAAATAAATTTTAATTGAGTCACCTTGAGATTCAGTTACAAATTTGTTTATGACTAAGTTTCAGTCATAAAACGTCCAATACCTGTCCCTTCAGTAGTGCCCATTTTCCTCCAGGAACATTCACAGTTTCCTTTCCGCCCTTAATTCTGCCCTCTCCCCTGCCTGCCTCTCTAGAGGGCATTTTTTCTCCCTCTTTTTCTCTCCCACCCTCCTTTTCTCTCTTTCTTTTAATTTCTTCTCTTTCTTCTCCCTTTCAGCTACCATGGTTTTCAATATTGTTACTGAAGGGGAATCATGTGTATATCATTTTACAACCTTTCAGTACCCAGTTCTATTCCATCGTGATTATTTCTAATTATCATTGTCATAGTGATCCCTTTTCTGCTCTAAGTGCACCCTGCTTTCTTTGTGGAAAGTTACTTTGTTTATGTGTGTGTATAACCATTTTTGAACCTTAAAATTTTCAACATATATCCGTCACATCTTATCACCTCTGCTACTTAAGTATTTGAATGAGTGAGATGGGTTATGACTTGTGCTTTGTGTAAACTAATCCTGGTTCAATCTCCAAACCACATAGACCAAGAGCACCATTGGGTATTACACGGGAGGCTCCCAGGTCTCCTAAGGGTACTAAGTAGAATGTGGTTCTGCACTGCTGGAAGCAACCTATCATCTGTCCTTTTTATTGAGACTCTGATCTAACTGTGTATATATCACCGATCTAGAACTCCTGAGAAATGCTTAAGAAGCCTCTCTCCAAAAATATTCAGATGTCTTATATATACAGTGTGTGTTATCTTACAATCTTTATTGCTACCATTGTAGCACAAGCTACTATTATATTTTCTTGAATTATTTCACTATTACACTTTCATTCTTCAGGTTTATTAAGGCAACAAATAGCATTCCAACTCTGTGCTTTTCAAAGAAAATATTTCTTTTCTTTTTTAGGTTAGCACTCAAGGTTTACTTCTAATTCTGGGCTCAAGGATATATGCTTGCAGCACTAAAGGGATTATATGGATGCTGCATTGAACTCAAAATTATGTTGTGCAAAGCAATCACCATCATACTATCATTTCCACATAGAAAAAATGTATACTTTTATTTTATATATTATATATTATATATTCAATAGGCTCTGTTTAAAATTCTGGTCTATCTTGGGATATTATGGAAAAACTGCAAATATTTTCATACCTTTTTTTCTTGAGGATAGGAGGATTGGGCCTAATATGGTGGTACTTACTCCTGGGTCTACACTTGGGAATTATAGAGACCATACAAAATTCACACATCTAACTGGGGTAGTTTTATATACCAAGCAAATACTTTACGTCTTATTCTATCTGACTCCAAATTTATTTCTATTATTTTAGAATTAAATAAAATGTAATAGCAACTGTTTATGGCAGGCAGAGATCATGGAAAATGGCACCTATCTTTGATAAAGTTGTGAAATGCTTAAAGTCTATATAGCTGTGTATATAAGGTTTCTATTTCAATGTTGCAATGATCTTTGCTTATTGGTATATGTATAATTAGTGCAACAGGGTGATATAGATTTATGGGAAGACATTATAAAAGAAAGTGAAATATTACCAGAACACTTTCTTATATAGCAGACTCATCAGGATGCTAAGTAAATAAAAAATAGATAAATATGATTTGGATTATATATTATTGCTTCCATAATTGCTCTGCCCTCCCTCCCTGGGCCAGCTAAATCTTGTTTTCCTCTCCTCCTGTATGTAGTATTTAATTTTATTTATGTATTTAATAATAAATGTTTAAATTTACTATTTAATAATAAATAACATGTGTTTCTGCTCAGGAGACCATATGGGGTGCTGGATATTTAATCTGGATTGACTGAGTACAAAACAAATGTTTTCCACAATGTACAATTACTCTAGCCCAAGAACTTAGTATTTTCAAACGTGTAGTTCAATAGAACTGATTTACCTTTGAACAACTCTGAAACCCAATAACCCAGTGCCTGATCCATATTAGTGCTATGTTAGCATGAGATTTTACTCCATTGGCAAGCAATGAACAGTTTTAAGGAAATGTTGCATGCAGTTAGATGGAATGGAGGCTGGTAATGAATTTTTGTTGATAATAAGTTTTTGTGTAGCTTTGTGATGTCTAAACTCATAGACCACTGGTCTATTCAGTTCTTATATAAGCCTATTGCATTCTTCTTCTAGTTTAATGACTTACTAACCTTACTAACCTAAGAAGGATACACTCTAGGGGAGAGCAGTAGCTCTTTGAATCTGGCTTTATTGTCAAAAGAGCTATTATAGGGAAGGGTAATGGTGAAATCAACTTAGCTGTGTTATAATGGTGAGAAATATACAAGGATGGTAAGGGAAATCTTCTTTAACTCAGATGCAAGGCTGCTACTACAATAATGAACACTCCCAGTTGGGTGCAAGTACTTTACAGTGAAAGTAAAATTGTTGGGATGCATATGAGAAAAGATGAGCTAGTTTGTGTAATTCAATCAATCAAATTATGCTATAAATATTAACAAGTCATAATTGAATATCTAAAATGATTACTCAGTGATGAACAATATTCCAAAAATCAGTCAGCAGCGATGATGTCTTGATCTGTTTTGCCCTTGTTTTCATCCTTATTCCTTCTTTTTAAAGATTCAAATTTTCTAAGTTTCTACAGTCTCCTCATACTTTGAATTTAGTGGACATGTCTAAAAACAGCGCTTTATGGTCAAGACATTACTTTCTTTGCACTTGTAACTAAATTTACTTCCTCTGAATAATGAAATAAAATCTACACATATTCACTGTTAAATTTTAAGCATTAAGAAGAGATATTTCAATTATTTGATAGGAGAATTTAAAGCAAAAAATACAAATAACAAATATTATGTTGTCCCATTTTAATAACTATTCAATAAAAGAATTTAAAGCCAGGAATAACCTCCGAGCGTCACCAGGTGTGGCCCCAAAACCAAACCAAAAAAATAAAATTTAAAGCAAACAACACAAAGAGCAACAAGTGTAGGTTATTTGTATAGTAAGTAAGCCCAGCAGTCTAAATACTGGCATTACCAGATTTTCTGTATTTAATTCATAAATCATTTATTAAAACATAAACTAAAACACAGTGTTTCCTTAATTAGCATGTAAATTAAAGAATAGTACTTGTTTAAAATGATGATGTCTATCACAAAATATTGTATCATACTCATTAAGGAGAAATACAGTTCACAAACTTTAGGTGGAAATGAAAGTAAAATGATAAAATGAAAAAGGTAGTAGACTTGAGTTGATAGATTATCAACTCATAAATAAAATTAAATTATTTTGATTATTTTCCTTTAATGCATCTTTGTGACTTTTCTATCAATTTAGATTATTAATAAACTTATATCTGCCCAAAACAAGATATAAAGTAAAAAAACACATTGACTGTGACAAGTGTAGATGAAAAACATTCTAATTTTAATTATCTTTCACAACACACCATATACATTGTTGACTTTCAAGAGTCTAGAAGAGCATCATAAAGAAACCCCAAATATATATATACACACACACACACACAAATAAAATGAAAAACTAAACTTTTGGGGGGGTATTGCTTTCGGGCCACACCCAGTAGAGCTTAGTGTTTTATTCTGGTCTGTGCTCAGGAATCATTTCTGGCTAAGCTTGAGAAACTGCTTAGGGTAACAGGGGTTGAATCCAAGTTTACTGAATGCTAGGTAAACTCTCTACTGTTGTCATCTGTAAAATTATAGACACCTGTAAATATCAAATATTTTCCTTTTACTTTTTTCTTAAAACTTTGTAAGTTTATTAGCACAAGTATCCTTGATTACATCAACCCTTCCCCTAGGTGATTTATGTTAAATTCTAGCTAATATAAGTGTAGGGGAGTGGATAAATTCTTGGACTCATATTATCTTCCACAGTTGAACAAGGAAAATGTAGCATATCTAAACACCCCCATCATTATTGAGGAAATTAAAATGGTAATCAAATGTCTGCCCAAGAAAGAAAAGCCAATGCTCAGATGGATTCTCTAATGAATTCTTTCAAACCTTTCAAGATATTGGCTGCTATGAAGCCAATATGATGATGCCAAAAAAGAACACTACAGACCAATATCACTGATGAACACAGATGCAAAGATCCTCAATAAAATAGTGGCAAATAGAATTTAATGCTTCATCAAGAAGACCATTCACTATGCTCAAGCAGGTTTTATCCCAGGAATGCAAGGATGGTTTAACATTCATAAATCCATCAACATAATACACAACATCAACAACAAGAAAAATAAAAATCTCGTGATTATATATATTAATAGATGCAGAGAAAGCATTTGATAAGGTCCAACACAAATTTTTGATAAAATCTCTCAGCAAGATGGGAATGAAAGGAACCTTTCTCAATCTAGTCAAGGCCATTTACCACAAGCCAATGGCAAATATTATCCTCAATGGAGATAAAATAAAAGCCTTCCCTCTAAATTCTGGTACAAGACAAGGATTTCCCCTCTCACCTCTTCTATTTAACATAGTACTAGAAGTACATACTATAGTGATTAGGCAAGTAAAAGATATCAAGGGAATACAGATAGGAAAGGAAGAAGTCAAGCTCTCACTGTTTGCAGATAACATCATACTCTACTTTGAAAACCCTAAATACTCCAGCAAAAAGCTTCTAAAAAATAGATGCATATAGCAATGTGGCAGGCTACAAAATTAACACACAGAAATTAATGGCCTTCTTATACACCAATAATGATAGGGAAGAAATGGAAATTAAGAAAACACCACCATTCACATTAGTTTCACACAAACTTAAATATCTTGGAGTAAACTTGACTAAAGCTCTGAAGGACCTATACAAAAAACCCTATAAAATCCTGCTTCAAGAAATAAGAGAAGACACAAGGAAATGGAAACACATACCCTGCTCTTGGATTGGCAGAATTAACATCATTAAAATGGCAATACTCCCCAAAGCATTTAATGCAATCCCCAATGACATTATTCAAAGAAGTGAATCAAACACTTCTGAAATTCATTTGGAACAATAAACACTCACGAATAGCTAAAGCAATTCTTGATAAAAGGAATATGGGAGGCTTTACTTTCCCCAACTTTAATCTGTATTACAAAACAGTAGTTATCAAACAGCATGGTATTGGAATAAAGACAGACCCTCAGATCAATGAAATAGGCTTGAGTACTCGGAGAATGTTCTCCAGACATACAGTCATCTAATTTTTGATAAAGAAGCAATAAATCCTAAATGGAGTAAGGAAAACCTTTTCAATAAGTGGTGTTGGCACAACTGGTTAGCCACTTGCAAAAAAGCAAACTTAGATCCCCAGCTAACACCATTTACAAATGTAAAATCCAAATGGATTAAAGACCTTGTTATCAGACCTGAAACCATAAGGTATATAGAACAACACGTAGGTCAAACACTCCATGCCATTGAGATTAAAGGCATCTTTAAGGAGGAAACTGCACTCTCTAAACAAGTGGAAGCAGTAATAAACAAATGGGACTATATTAAACTGAGAAGCTTCTACACCTCAAAGGAAATAGTGCTCAGAACACAAGAGCTACCCATGGTGTGGAAGAAACTATTCACCCAATATCCATCAGAAAAAGGGCTAATATCCAAAATATACAAGGCACTGACAGAACTTTACAAGAAAAAAAAAACATATAACCCCTTCAAAAAATGAGGAGAAGAAATGAACAGAGACTTTGACAAAACAGAAATGCAAATGGCTACAAGACATGAAAAAATGCTCCACATCACTAATCATCAGGGAGATGCAAATCAAAACAACTATGAGGTAATATTTCATACCACAGAGATTGGCGCACATCACAAAGAATAAGAACAATCAGTGCTGGCGGGGATGTGGAAAGAAAGGAACTCTTATTCACTGCTGGTAGGAATGTTATCTAGACCAAACTTTATGGAAAGCGATATGGAGATTCCTCCAAAAGCTGGAAATCGAGCTCCTATATAATCCAGCTATACCACTCCTGATAGATGCAGAATAGTCTCACATATTTATGGGTTTTAAGAAAAAAAGGTATTTGTGCAATAATTCTCAGAGACAAAAGAGATGAGGGCTGGAAGGTGCAGCTCATGACATGAAGCTCACCACAAAAAGTGATGAGTGCAGTTAGAGAAATAATTACACTGAGAACCATCATAACAAAATGTGAATGAATGAATGAATGAATGAATGAGGGAAGTAGAAAGCCTGTCTAGAGCACAGGCCAGGATGGGGTGGGCAGGGACATTGGGGATGGGAATGTTGCACTGGTGAAAGTTTAAAAAAAAGTTTAAAAAAAGTTAAAAAAAAAAAAAAAGAAAGAAGGATGTAAGGAAGTAATATTAAATAAAGAAAAAAATGTCAGGGAAAGCAGCAGAGAGCAGAGAGCTAGAAGTTTGGCTGGCTGAGCCTGATCTCTAAAGCTGGAATCTGTTTGGCTCTATACTTCTTTACCTGTGAGTATGTCTACTTTTATGCCATTCCTTGCTGCTGATAGGTCTGGTCCATTACAGGGTTGGATTAGAATTTAAAGAGACTCCAGTTCCCCAACACTGCCATCATTATTGTCTCTCTGACCCCAAAGGCACTTTTCATACTTGTTGACAGTGAAAAATATTTGCAAAATAAAACAAATATGTAATGGTATGTGTAATTTCAAATAAATGTTACAGTAATGATTGGGACATAGTGGAGAGAGAGCAAGAGAGAATAAAAGAAATGTGAGATAAAGAACTGACTTGTTTATTCTGCCAAACAAAAATCAGCTGAGTGAAATGAGCCAGAGGGAAAGAAACATACATAGAATAATCTTACTAATTTGTGGGATATAAAAAAAAATAAAATGCCATACAGTAACACTATACAGAGGCAATAAAATTAAGAGTCAGAGGCCCAGCATAGTGTAGGAAGCTCAGCACAAAGAGCAGTCAGAGCAGTTAAAGTAGAAAGGAATCTTCGAGGACAATGATACCTGGAACTGATTGCTCTGGACAAGAACTCAGTGCGGGGCTGGAGAGATAGCACAGTGGCATTTGCCTTGCAAGCAGCTGACCAAGGACCTAAGGTGGTTGGTTCGAATCCCGGAGTCCCATATGGTCCCCCGTGCCTGTCAGGAGCTATTTCTGAGCAGATAGCCAGGAGTAACCCCTGAGCAACGCTGGGTGTGGCCCAAAAACCAAAGAGAAAAAAAAAAAGAAAGAAAAAAAGAACTCAGTGCAAAAAGGGGAGAAAGTGACACATAAGATACAGCTCCTTTGACAATAGTGCAACCCACAATGCTGAGATAGAGGGAGAGAGAGAGAAAGAGAGGGGGAGAGGAGAGAGAGAGAGAGAGAGAGAGAGAGAGAGAGAGAGAGAGAGAGAGAGAGAGAGAGAGAGAGAGAGAGAGAGAGAGAGAGAGAGAGAGAATTTGCGTTCCCTAGAGTCAGATGGGGTGAGGGGTGGAAGGGAAGAAAAAGGAAACGTGTGGCAGGAAGAGTTCACTGGTGAAGGGTGGTATACATTGTATGACTGAAACCCAGTAATGGACAATTATGTAACCAAGTGTTTAAATAAAGGAAAGAAAAAACAGCAGCCTGAATATTTTCAAGGTTAAATTTAAATAATTGGATTTAATAATAGATATTTTTTAACCTCACAATATAGAAAAAAGCCTTTCTTTATTCTCTAGACAAGGTCTCAGGCAGAGAAGATATTAAATGTGGATGAGTATAAAAGAATAGCTATAAATTCTGAAAGATTCTGAAAGATTGACTTGAAAGTTCTATTGCATTCACTAGCCTTGTTCAATAACTGTTTTGTTAACACCGTCTGCTGAGTCCTGATGAATCCTGGTAACGTGAATATGTTGTTAACTGAACTGTTGGAAGTACTAGTGCTTGCAGCTAATGCAGTCTCAGAGCTACACAGTATGAACACAGCGGGTGTAAAGTAAAACCAATAATAAAAAATTGAACAGACCTTAAGTGCTATGATTACTACTGTAGGCCAGTTTTTATCATCCCTTTTCAAAGTCTACTTCTTGAATTTCCTGCATCTAAAAGTATTGATAGCAATAATAGCCTCATATTTTCTTTTTTAGTGATGAGAACTTTATAGTGGTTTAAAAAAAAAAAAAACAAGTTATGTTTGAAAAGCCTTTCCCAGAGAGGGTACACTGTTGTTTCTATGAATGAAATTATATGAACATACTGAGATTTCCTCAAATAACTAATAAATGACTTGCAAAATTCAATATAATAATAGCTGAGTCTTACAATAAGTTTCCTCTACAGAGTTTCTACCCATTGATCATATTTTCTATTTTTATGGTAAAAGGAAAAGAAGATTTTATTTTAGAGAAAAATTTTAAGTAAATATGTTTTGGGCTGATGGTTTATGTAGCAAGATGTTATGACAATATTGATAACATCAATTTATTACTTATACATTTGTTTTTAAATCACAACTTATATAAATAAATGGATGGATCTTTTGTCTATAAATATATAATATTATAAGCACATATGTCTTAGGTAAGTATGGATCATGATACAGGTGCACTATTATTAAATGTAGGAATAGAGAATCCAATATATAGTCTGGATGCAGTGTACAAAGGTGGGTTTATCAGAATCAAATGATCACACCTGGACAAAATCTAAGTACAAAATAAAATTATTCAAATATACAATTTTACATTTATTAGTGATTCAAACTATTTTTGAAATCTAGGAAGGCATATCCTCTATGCATTTGAAGTCTTAACAAAGGTGGTTCATATTGCTGTATTATCGCTACAATATATCAATATTTAGTTGATGCAGATATTTTCCCTACTTTTTGCATTCTGATTCAATTACATATATATATAGATTCTGATTTTAAATATAATATATATATATATAACTCAATCAGTTCCCTATCACCACTGTTATTACTTTTATTCAACTTAGTGTAGTGGTTACTTTGTTCACATATTTGAATTATTACTATAAGTTCCTGATTTATTACTGTTCTTATATTTGACTATTATAACAGAAAATTCACTATGATGTCATTATATCATGTCATTTATGTCCAAAATATTTCAATAGTTCTTATTTTCTTTGAGTCAAGGCTAGGAATTTATACCCTGCAAGGCGCTACTTGATCTCTTCTTTGACTTACTGGATTTATTTTATCATTTCAAAATATAGTTTTTAAAACACCATGCTCTCTCTCTTTTTCCTTTTTTTTTTCTCTTTGGTTTTTCGGGCCACACCCGTTTGATGCTCAGGGGTTACTCCTGGCTAAGCGCTCAGAAATTGCTCCTGGTTTGGGGGACCATATGGGACGCTGGGGGATCGAACCGCAGTCGGGGTCCTTCCTTGGCTAGCACTTGCAAAGCAGACACCTTACCTCTAGTGCCACCTTGCCAGCTCCACACCATGCTCTCTTAACATCTACTTTTCTGCTGTTTTAAAAATATTTGGTCACAATGCTATCTCGAGACTTATAATTGTCACATATTCCTTGTAAATTATTACATCTTCATATATAGTTTTGGCATTATTTTTTACCAAATGAGTTGTGTCTCCCATATATTTTATTATTTGAGTGTTAATTCTGTCCATTGTATTTAGAACCCACTCTTTTCACTATTTATAAATATCTGTTGTTTTATAAAAAAATGATATACATTATATGTTCTATCCCAAGTAGAATGTAAAAATACTTTGTTTTTATTATTTTATTATAATATAAGACATAATATAAGTTATGATAAAGAGTAATGCCACTTTGAAAATAGATATTTGATATGCAGTTATTTAATAATTATCACAAAATAGGATATAATATTTTCTAAAAACTTTATGAATTTAGAAATCTTAGTTCTCAAGTTTTAGAATTATTCTTGAAGATAATACTAATAACTAAGACATTTATAAAATCAAGTGTTTAATTAGTGTAAGACTTTTCTCTACCTTTTTTTACTATTTGTATTACTTTATGTTAAACCACCAATTAATATGCATTAACACACTTTGATCGTCATACATTTCATCTTCAATATTTTTTCTTTTTCTTTAAGGAAACATTTTATTTATTTTAGTAGTACAAATATATATTCTAAATATCAAAGGGTAAATATGTATGATTTTTAAGAACAAAATAGCTTTGGGGGCCAGAGAAATAGCATGGAGGTAGGGCATCTGCCTTGCATGTAGGAGAACAGTGGTTTGAATCCCAGCATCCCATATGGTCCCCCAAGCCTGCAAGGAGCAATTTCTGAGTGTAGAGCCAGGAGTAACCCCTGAGTGTTGCCAGGTGTGACCAAAAACCAAAAAAAAAAAAAAAATAGTTTTTACAAGCTACATACAAATGATATGCCTGAGAAATAATAAAATCTCAATTATTTATGTACTAAACTCTGTAATCAGAATAGAGTATGATCTAATGGTTTTGGGATATCACAAAATTACATATTAGAAAAGGTACAGTGAGAATAAAAATGCACAGTAAAAGCGTGCATTATACTGGAATGAAATACATTGTAAAATAATAATCCCAATATACTTAGCATTGATCAGACTCCTTTTAGAATAAAGTCTTCAATTATTTGAGTTTGGGCCAGTTTGTAGAAGTAATAAGGTGAAGCGATCTCATTTGAGAGCCACAACAATAGATAAAGTGCTAAGAAATTTAAATACTGAGGTAGGTTAGAAGAACTTGGGCGGTTGAGATTGAGACAAAGGTTCTTGAGATGGTAGTTAATGCCTTCCATGTAAAAGTAGTAATATTGTGAAGAAAAGGACATTTCTGTCCATTTCTTGATTGAGAATTAAGAAATGAGTCCTTCCAGAGCGATCGAACAGCAGTAGGACATTTGTCTTACACTCAGCCAATCCAGAACAAACCTCTTCGATCCAGTGTCCAATATGGTCCCTCAAGCCAGGAGCAATTTCTGAGCACAGAGCGAGGAGTAACTCCTGAGCATCACAGGGGGTGGCCCAAAAAGCAATAAAAAAGGGAAGAAATTAGTCATTCTCATTTCTTTATAGATTTATAAATTAAGTAAGAAATAATAAAAAAATTGAGCAAGTAAAAAATCATTAAATTAGACATATAACTGAACAAAATATTTTATCTATTTAAATTCTAAAATTGGCATAACTTATTCTTTAAGATTATGATCAATTCTGTCACTTGGTAATGATGTCATAAGGTAATAAAAATTTCTTTACTCTTATGTTAATTATTCCAATTTTTACTGAATATTTATTATAATTTAACTTTAATTATATTATTTATATATAATTTTACATTTTGCAATGATCAAATTTAATATTATCAAATAAGGTTTATATAAATGTTTATTCTTTTTTCACCAATTATGAAACATGGAGGCTATCATTTCTTTTTGTGATTACTATGATTACAAAACTGTTCATACTTGAGTGTTAGTCATAGAATGTACATCACTGTTCACCAACCACCAATATCCCAGGTTTTTTTCCCATTCACCCTCACACCATTCCCAACTGTCTCTAAAGCAGGTGTTTCTCTCTCCCTTCCTTCCTTCCTTCCTTCCTTCCTTCCTTCCTTCCTTCCTTCCTTCCTTCCTTCCTTCCTTCCTTCCTTCCTTCCTTTTTTCTTTCCTGCTCTCTCTCATTCTTTCTCTCTCGCTCTCATTCTTTCTCTCGCTCTCATTCTTTCTCTTTCTCACTCTTTCTTTCTTTCTTTCTTTCTTTCTTTCTTTCTTTTTCTTTCTTTCTTTCTTTCTCTCTCTCTTTCTTTCTTTTTCTTTCTTTCTTTCTTTCTTTCTTTTTTTCTTTCTCTTTCTTTCTTTCTTTCTTTCTTTCTTTCTTTCTTTCTGTTTCTTTCTTTCTTTCCTTTCTTCTTTCTTCCTTTCTCCTTCTTCTTCCTCTCTTCTTTCTTTCTTCTTTCTTTCTTTTTCTCTTTCTTTTCTCTTTCTTTCATTCTTTCTTCCTTCTTTCATTTTCTCTCTTTCTTTCTTTCTTTCTTTCTTTCTTTCTTTCCTTCCATTCGTTCTTTCTTTTTTCTTCCTTTCTTTCTTCCTTTCTCCTTCCTTCCTTCCTTCCTTCCTTCCTTCCTTCCTTCCTTCCTTCCTTCCTTCCTTTCTCTCTCTCTCTTTCTCTCTATCATAAGAAAAGTGCTCCCCATGATTCCAGGGAGTAACACTTCAATTAACCAAAATGAGTTGCATACCAGTCATGTGTCTTAAATCCTGATATTTTCCAATCCCTAAAATATATTTATTTAAAGCATATTTATTACATAATAATGTATGATGCAAATATACATCATACTCATCTAGATATAAAACATATTGAAATCTATACTGGTGATATCTGTATTTTGCTGCCATTAATTAGAGTAACTAAAATTTTATTGTAACAAAAGGATATCTACATATAATATGAAACATGTAAAATAATATGTAACAAATGTATATATACATTATATACATTTTATAAAACAGAATTTCAATATAAAAAGTCATGTATCAGTTAGACAAAAGAAATGTTGCCTGAACCCTTCTTACCTCAACATCAAAATTAGTAATGATATCACTTGCAATTCCTATGATTATTGCAATTGCCAAGAGCAATTGAGCAAGACCGTGAGAACCCCAAATTTATGTCTTTCATAATTTACATAGCTAATGAGTTTTTTAAATTTTCAATTGATATGTATAATATAGGCATATATATATATATAGACATCAATACAGGAAAGAAAACAAATATTTGAAAACTGCCTTTCACTTCAGACCAATTTTCACTCATTTTTTAAATTACTTTCTTTAAACACCATGGTTTACAAGTACATTCATAATACAGTTGTTGTTCTTTCATAATTACAAAGCTGTTTGATTGTGTTTTAGTCATACAATGTACAACACCCTTCGCCAGTGCACATTTCCTACCAACAATGTCCCCAGGTTCTATTCTACAGTTCCCCCAGGTCTGCCTCTAGGATGACGTTTTTTCTTTCTCTTTCTCTTCCTCTTTTTCTTTATCTTTTTCTTTATCTTTCTCCTTCTCCTTCTGCTTCTTTTGCTCCTGCTCCTTTTCCTTCTCGAACATAGTCTTATCAGGCCCAAACCATGTTAACTCTCTCCACTCTATATAGATGGAGCCAGAGGAGTGCAGCTGCTCTGCTTTGTGGTAGATGCAGAACTACTACATAAAGCAGAAGAGATTGGAAAAGGACCTTAAAGCAAATGATCAGACAATGGATAAACTACTCAAAGAATGTGAAAGATGAAAAAGAAGTCTTTAGGGGCTGGCGAGGTGGCTGCCTTGAAGCGCTAGAAGGACCACGGTTCAATCCCCCGGCGTCCCATATGGTCCCCCCAAGCCAGGGGCAATTTCTGAGTGCTTAGCCAGGAGTAACCCCTGAATATCAAACGGGTGTGGCCCAAAAAACCAAAGAAAGAAAGAAAGAAAGAAAGAAAGAAAGAAAGAAAGAAAAGAGAGAGAGAGAGAGAGAGAGAGAGAAGAGAGAGGGAGGGAGGGAGGGAGGGAAGGGAGGGAGGGACGGGGGAGGGAGGGTGGAGGGAGGGAGGGAGGAGAGAGAGAAAGAAAGAAAAGAAAGAAAGAGAAGAAAGAAAGAAAGAAAGAAAGAAAGAAAGAAAGAAAAGAAGAAGAAAGAAAGAAGAAGAAAGAAAGAAAGAAAAGAAAGAAAGAAAGAAAGAAGATAGAAAGAAAGAAAGAAAGAAAGAAAGAAAGAAAGAAAGAAAGAAAGAAAGAAAGAAAGAAAGAAAGAAAGAAAGAAAGAAAGAAAGGAAGAAAGAAAGGAAGAAAGAAAGAAAAAGAAGTCTTTAATAACCATAATAGAATCACTGGAGTCCCAGAGACTCAGGAAGAGATTAAAAATAAGAAAAGTTGGAGGAAGAGTGAGAAGAGAAAGAGAAGAAAGAAAAAGAGGAAGAAGGGGAAAAGAATAATAAGAAAAGGAAGGAAAAGAAGAGGATGAGAAAGATGAAGAAGAAAAATAAGAGGAAGGAGAAGAGGAAGAAGAGAAAGAAAAAGAAATAGAAGAGAAGAAAAAAGATGAAAGAAGAGGAAGAAGAGAGGGAAGAAAGGAAGAAAAACAAGAAATAAGAAAAAAAGAGAAAGAAAGAAGAGGAGGAGTAGGAGGAGAAAGGAAGAAAATGAAGAGAAGAAAAAAAGATGAGAAGCAAAAAGAGGAGGAGAAAAAGCAGGAAGCTAGTGATGTAGTTCAATTTGTAAAGCTTAACGTATACGTGTCAATGCCTAGATCTGATCCCAGATGATCTCGTGTTTTCACAATTCTTGTATAATTCTTGTATATCTGTATGTATTAAAAATATACAATATATTATGCATACTCACAAAAAATAAAAAATAATTAAAACATACTGCCACACAAAAAAGTATATTTTTGTTAGTTTCCTTATTTTGCATCTCATCATTTTAATTTATTAAGTTCATATCATTTTGTATACAATTATTGATTTTTAAAAGAATAGATATATCATTAAAAGCAAAAACAGTTTACACAAAACTATAAGAGTAGTGTCTAGACTCTAGTAAAATACTTGACAAACAAATGTATTATAGTATAATAATTTTATACATCAGTGCCTTATACAAGTTAAATAAGAATTGCAAAATAAAGTCATTGATTATTCTGTATGGTTCTCAAAATTTGAGGAGCATTGAAATTAACAAAAAAGTAGCAGTTAAACGCCCATTTTCGGCATATTTGATTTTTACCTCACTGTATTACTTTTCTTTTCTTCAAACAAAACCACATAACTTGAGCTATCTAGTCCCACCTCCCAATTAGAGGGATAAATAAGGGAGGTACCAAAACCAAACAGGTGTAAGATCACTAAGTAGTAAACTAGGTACAGAAAGGACCACACATTCTAGCAGCCCCAGGAATGAGGGAGGAGAATATGGGAGGTAGGTGATGGAAGGAGACAATTCGGTGATGGGAATTCCCATGATTTTATGTTAATATGTACCTAAAATATTATTGTCAATGATATGTAAGCTACTATGATTAAAATAAAAATTATATTAAAAAAGCAGTTAAAGACAAAATTACAGATTTTATTCACCAGGGACTTTTGAGACCAGGTATCTAGGACACTTACTGTACATCCCCAAATACTGCATAGAATTTCTGATATTACTACATTTAATCTTACTTTGACAAATACAGTAGTATGTAAATTGCTTGATTGGAGGTACTTTGTCATTGTTTGGCTCTCTGAAGAGCTGACCTGATAATAGGATTCTAATGAAAGTCATTTATTTGGGAATTGCATCTTACATTAGTAGACAAATGATGAGGGAATAAAATATCATGAAAAGGACAAAATAAAGGGTGTCCTTTTAAGAAACCGTTACTACAGTGACCAGGTATAGACTAATCTCCTAGGAAAACTAAAACATTCTACAACATAAATTTGTCAATTCTACTACTCTATTAACAGAGAAAAAAACTGAGGTTTTTTTATTTCACTCCACATCAGTCCTCGGAAAGGTTGCTCACAATGTCTCTCAATTCCTTGTCTCTTCCTTTGTGTGTAGGGAAGAAAGCTGGGCTGACTAAAGTTATAGCATCTGCAGATGCAAGGGGTGTCTTTAGAACAGATGTATACAGGATGGTAGAAGTCACACTGAGCATAAAGTAGTAATGTTCAAACATCATGGACCAGATGCTAACAGTTTATAATAAAGACTGAGTTGATTTATGCTTCTTGCATTCCCACAATATAACAAGCATAACTGAACATTTCTTAATAAACAAATAGTAAATAAATGAAATACAGAGACATGGCAAACAAGTAAATAAAGAACATATATTTTGTTCAAATATAATGGGAATGAATGATTAAAGCCAAACACTAAACTTTTTATTTCATTTTATATTTTATAGGTATGAGACTCAGTGGAATAAAATTTTGTTAAGACTTTTTCCATACAATTATCATTTAGTGGAAACCATAGATTTATTTTATTGTCAGCTTCTGTTTTCAAAAATATTTCAGAAATATTTTCTTTGAGATTTCACTTAACAAGAAAATGCAAATAGTTGAATGAAAATTTCATGTTGCCATATAAATGTTATCTCCTAATAAATATACTTTTATATTCCCTATTATTTTTCTGATTTTGATTTTATATAAAATATTAGATTGTTATATTAATTATTAATTATAGTCCTTGACGGTGCATGACATGTATGGATGGATTGTGTCTGCAGCCCCTCTGGCCTAGTGAGTCTGAGGGTATCAGGGTGACTGAGAAGAAATGACAGCCAGTCAGAAATTAGGAGACATGAAGCATTATTATTATAAGGCCCTACCCACCATGTGTGGCTTCTAAGCTAAACAGCCTCTGCTTTCATGCTGTTTCTGAAGTCTCTCTCCAGGTGATATAGCCAAGAAGTTGGGAGCACTGATAGGTGTGACCCAAAAACCAAACCAAACAAACAAAAAAAAAATGAGAGAAAAGGCTAGCTTTTGTTTGCCTAACATGCCTTTGGCCAAAAGCGGGAACCTAGTATTCTCCAAAGTATAAAATCCAAAGTATAAAAGTAAAATATAGCCTTTTTCAAAAACAACTTTTCTGCAAAATACACCTGTAGTTAAACATTCTTAATGCTATTTAACCAAGTACTTCTATACTGGATCATCCTTAGTTCCTCTCATTAAACTTCCCTAAACAACATTAGAAGAACATTTATAGTACAGTTTAAAGTTGGGGAAAGTAATGCCTCCCATTTTCCTTTTCCCTAGGAGTGCTTTAGCTATTCGAGGGTGTTTATTGTTCCAGATGAACTTCATAAGTGTTTGATCCACTTCTTTGAAGAATGGGTATTTTGAAGGGGATCGCATTAAATCTGTATAATGCTTTGGGGAGTATTGCCATTTTAATGATGTTAATCCTGCCAATCCACGAGCACGGTATGTGTTTCCATTTCCGTGTGTCCTCTCTTATTTCTTGGAGCAGGGCTTTATAGTTTTCTTTGTATAGGTCCTTCATGTCTTTAGTCAAGTTGACTCCAAGATATTTGCATTTGTGTGGCACTATTGTGAATGGGATTGCCTTCTTGACTTCCTTCTCTTCCCTATCAT
This sequence comes from Suncus etruscus, assembly GCF_024139225.1. NCBI lineage: Eukaryota > Metazoa > Chordata > Mammalia > Eulipotyphla > Soricidae > Suncus > Suncus etruscus. The sequence continues at coordinate 37,848,399 of NC_064848.1, forward strand.
TATTGGTGTATAAAAAGGCCATTGGTTTCTGTGTGTTAATTTTGTAGCCTGCCACCTAGCTATATGAATCTATTGTTTCTATTGAAGCTTTTTGGTAGAGTCTTAAGGGTTTTCTAAGTAGAGTACCATGTCGTTTGCAAACAATGAGAGCTTGACTTCTTCCTTTCCTATCTGCATTCCTTTGATATCTTATTCTTGCCTGATCCTTATAGCAAGAACTTCCAGTACTATGTTGAGGAGGAGAGGTGAGAGCAGACAGCCTTGTCTTGTACTAGAATTTAGAGGAAAAGCTTTTAATGTTTTTCCATTGAGGATAATATTTGCCATTGGCTGTACTACAAAGCAATAGTTATCAAAACAGCGTGGTATTGGAATAAAGACAGACCCTTAGATCAGTGGAATAGGCTTGAGTTCTCAGACATTGTCCCCCATACATACAATTACCTAATTTTTGACAAAGGAGCAAGAAATCCTAAGTAGAGCAGGGAAAACCTCTTCAACAAGTGGTGCTGGCAGAACTGGTTAGCCACTTGCAAAAAAGCGAACATAGATCCCCAGTTAACATCAAGTACGAAGGTAAAACCCAAATGGATTAAGGACCTTGATATCAGACCTGATACCATAAGGTAAATAGAACAATATGTCAGTAAAATACTCTATGACATTGAGACTAAAGGCATCTTCAAGAAGGAAACTGCACTTTCCAAACAAGTGGAAGCAGAGATCAACAGATGGGAATACATTAAACTGAGAAGCTTCTGCACCTTAAAAGAAATAGTGCCCAGGATACAAGAGTCACCCACTGAGTGGGAGAAACTATTCACCCAACACCCATCAGATAAGGGGCTAATATCCAAAATATACAGGGCACTGACAGAACTTTACAAGAAAAAACATATAATCTCATCAAAAATGGGGAGAAGAAATGAACAGACACTTTGATAAAAAAGAAATACAAATGGCCAAAAGGCACATGAAAAAAATGCTCCTTGTCACTAATCATCAGGGAGATGCAAATGAAAACAACAATGAGATACCACCTCACATCACAGAGATTAGCACACATCACAAAGAATGAGGACAATCAGTGCTGGCGGGGATGTGGAGAGAAAAGAACTATTATCCACTGCTGGTGGGAATGCCATCTAGTCCAACCTCGATGGAAAGCGATATGGAGATTCCTCCAAAATCTGGAAATTGAGCTCCCATTCGACTCACCTATTCTACTCCTAGGGATATACCCTAAGAACATAAGAATACAATACAAATAACCCTTCCTCACACCTATATGTATTGCAGCACTATTCACAATAGCCAGGCTCTGAAAACAACCAAGATGCCCTTCAACAGACGAATGGCTAAAGAAACTATGGTACATATACACAATGGAATATTATGCAGCCATCAGGAGAAATGAAGTCATGAAATTTTCCTATACATAGATGTACATGGAATCTATCATGCTGAGTGAAATAATTCAGAGGTAGAGAGAGAGACGCAGAATAGTATCACTCATTTATGGGTTTTAAGAAAAATAAAAGTCATTTTTGAAACAATCCTCAGAGACAATGAGAAGAGGGCTGGAACTTCCAGCTCACTTCATGAAGCTCACCACAAAGAGTGGTGAGTGCAGCTATATAAATAACTATACAGAGAACTATGATAATCATGTGAATGAATGAGGGAACTGGAAAGCCTGTCTGGAGTACAGGTGGGGTTGGGGTGGGATTGAGGGAGATTTGGGACATTGGTGGTGGGAATGTTGCACTGGTGAACGGGGGTGTTCTTTACATGACTGAAACCTAATCACAATCATTTATGTAATCAAGATGTTTAAATAAAGAAAAATATACTAAGAAATCCAAACCCAGAAAGATGATGCAAAGTGAAGGCCTGTGATCTAAAAACAGCTCAGTATGAGATGGCGGTGAGAGAATAAATGTACCCATGCTCTCTTTGTGACACCAACTTTCTCTGTTACTACAGAATGTATTGAAAGGTATTTTAAAACTATTTAGGAATCTTGTGATGTAAATGAAATCTCTTTTTTCTAAATTAAGTGAGCATTGTAAATCATAAAAAAAGAAGAACATTTATGCAGAAAATGTAGTTTGAAAACAGGCTACTATATTGACACATCATAAAATGTTATAGCAAATAGGGAAAATATTAATTAGGAAAAACTATAAGAAACATATAACCAGCAAGACAATGATGCAACAGAGAACAAGATAACCTTTAACAGTTCAAATGCAGGTTTTTAAAAAATCAGCTTCTGTTGGTCTTTGCTAGGGTGAACTTTCTCTCCTTTTTTTTTTCCATCACCAAATTGACTAGCTATGATTGGATAAGCTCTAGACTACTCCCAGGGAGTGCAAGCTGGTCACAGGGCTTTAGCTTCACAAAATCCTGAACCCTACAGAACCTGTACTAGAGCTGAGTGTGCCACCTCTTGCCTTCTTGGGAACCCCACCTCCACTGCAGCCAAGTCTTTGTTCCTTGAAGCTGCTAGTGCTAGAAGGAAACACCTATCTACAGGGAGTGTAGCTTTCTGGAGTTTAAAGCAAGGTGGTCTTAACCTGAAAGTTGGTTAGTTAAAAAGCCTAAATCCACGCCAGGGGCAGAAGGTTATCATTCAGATGTCAGTCCATCTTTTTTCTTGTCTTTTTCCAATCAGTGTCCTCTATAAGTTTCTGCCTGTCAGCAGAAGTCAGGAGACATGAAGCTTTGTTATAAGGCCCTATGTGGGAAAAAAAAACCACGTTTCATATAAGAAAAATCAGGCGTCTGAGCCTTTGGGGCGCAGCTCCAAGCTTTCACCCACCTCCTTTACAAAACTGCCCTCTTTGCAGCCAGAAAAGGCTTCCACCATGTTTAGAAAATTGTCATGTGGTTCAACCTTTTGGACTCACTCCAGCTGAGTAGAACCAAAATTAAACATAAGAACAGGAATCTCACCATCATTAATGTGATCTTCTTGGGTTCAGGTTCAAATCCCTGTTCGAGTGCCAATATGTTGTATTAAATATTAATTATAGAGTATTTGATGGTGTTGTAGCATTCTTGGCCTAGCCTGTCAGGAAAATGGTAAGGAATTGACCCACACAGGGCAGTCAATAGAAGTCAGGAGACATGAAGCTTAATTAAAAGGCCCTATCCACCATGTATGGCTTCTAAGCTAAACAGCCTCTGCATCCATGCTGTCTCTCAATATGTTGTATTAAATATTAATTATATAGTTCTTGGTGGTGCATGGAGTTGACTTTTCTTGGCCAGCCTGGTGCCTGTAAGTATCAGGGTGACAGCAAAGAAATGACCCACAGCTTTCAGATGAAGTTCAAGAGCTTTATTAAAGCTTTAACCATTATGTGTTGCTTCTAAGCTAAACAGACTGCATCCATGCTGTCTCTCATCTCTCTATGATGCTTCTTTCTGCTGAGTTTTTCTCACTGAATCTCTCTCCTTTTCTCCCAGGCAACCCTTCCATTACTAACTAGACTCCTCCCAGCATTGGGAGGGTCTCCCTTTCCAGGTGAGATAGCCAGGAAGTTTGGAAAGGCTAACATTAGATTCATGCACATATTTACTTATATAATTTACAAAAAATAAAACAATGGAGAAATATAAAATATTCTTAGTATTTCTCTGGAGCAAATGTTCAAAAAGCTTTTTACAATAAAATATCAAGCATGTGAAAGACAAAATGAGCATTTAAGTAGTGAACTTGCTAAATATTTTATTATTTAATTTCCAGTTTTATAATAAATGCAGCTTGGAGGAATACTTGTGAAATAACTTGAAACAGTTTATATTTTTAATAGGTAAATGCGCTTCTACTTCTTTAAAATATTGATAGAAAAACTCCAGACTCCAGAACCTTAATTTAAGTTTCTTATTGTACATGTGGCCTATATGCATTCACAATGTCTTTAACAGTTTCTATACAGTGACAAAAGTAGGATAATTTTCAAGTTAATTATGTGATGGAAGATAATCCATTTCAAAAGTGTATATCTAAAATAACAGCATGTTCATCACAACATAAATGTCAGTTATTTTTCAACAATATTTATCAGCTGCAGATCATGTCCAAGTAAAATATCAAATCGCATCATTTACAAGTAAATACATATTCAAAAGTATTTTGAATATAAAATTATATTTGAATTTGTGTTTTAATATAAAAGTATTGATAATATCACTATAGCAGTGAAAGTATACTTTCTAGTACAACAAAGTAAATTTATCTAATTATCAATAATTTACTATAACATAATTGAGATATATTTTACTGCCCACACTTAATTTGATGTTTTCCTGCATGACAAGAAGAGTGTAAGAATGAAAGGAATAGCTATAGATAAAAAGTTTAAAAGTTTAAAAAGTTATAGATAAAAGTTTATAAAGAAGTGTAGAAAAAGGAGAGCTGATATTTCTGAAATACATTATAGGAAAACAAAGATTTTAAAATATCATCCTCTTTAGCCAGGCTTACCTTTAGCTATTTGAAGTAGTTTGCAAAGCTGCATCTTTTTAAACAATTAATAATATTCTATGTCTAGCTTCAATTTCTAAACATGTACACATTTGCAAAATTTTTTTCAGAATGTGAAATGCTAAGGTGGCACCAAATCTAAAACACACACACACACACACACACACACACACACACACACACACACATGCACATTATAATCTTGGTTAATTATTACAATTAGTATACTAATATATTCAAATAAAAATAACTATTACTTATGACTGCTTTATTTATTTGAAGTAACATTGTTTTATAACAATAAGTGCCAGTTGTCATTTCCATGAGGCTAAGGTTTCAAAATGATTTTTTCTTTGTCATTTCAAGACATACTTTATTCTTTTAATATAGATGGCACTGATATTCCCTTGTGCATTCCAGCAAATAAACCCATTAGGGTAACAAAGCACAGTAAAAAAAATAGATAATCTCATATTGATGTGAAGGACACCTATGTCTTGAATCTCTTAACTAGATCACAGAGGCAAATACATTTTTTTTATTTTTGGACCACACCAGACAGAACTCAGAGTTATTCGTTTCTGCACTCAGAAATTATTGAACCCAGATCTGCTGCATGCCAGGCAAACACCCAACTCATTCTGTTATATGCCCTTGGCAAATATCACTTTAAGAAGCACTTTCCAACTTTAAGATATTAGCCAAAGAATATATTAACTGTCTCCTCTTTAAAATATCAATTTGGGGCTGGAGAGATAGCACAGCGGAAGGGTGTTTGCCTCGCATGCAAGTCTGGCAGTAGTTTGAATCCCGAGATCCCATATGGTCCCCGTGCCTGCCAGAAGCGATTTCTGAGCATGGAGTCAGGAGTAACCCCTGAGTGCCGCATGGTGTGATCCAAAAACCAAAACCAAAAATAAACAAACAAACAAACAAACAAAAAGAAAATCTAAACTCACCTGTTTGCTTTAAACAGTTCTTGAACATCAGCTGCACTAATCATTTCTGCTATTCTGTCAACAAATACGTCTGTGATCATAAGCTAATCTTGATTATTTTGTTATCAGCAATTGTATCAGATCATTTAAAAAAAAGTGGAATGTAAAACTAATTCATTTATTCTTAGTAAACTATACATTGGCAGATGTTTGTTGCAAAGATATTTTCAACATTTGTATAATGTCCACATTATACCATATAATATATGCACACAACAATTACACACACAAACATAAACTCTTATTTAAAATACTATAAACTTGTTTTAGATAGGAAGTGAGATAACCTTTGTGTTTCAGTCTTATTAACGTGCCTCAGATTTTCCATTCGTATCTAAGCAAAAAAGGTCACAAAACCTGAAAGATAAAAAAAAATTAATATTTATATAGGTGGTTTTCATCCTGCTTGAGTTGGATAAAGTGACACTATATTAGAAAATGATATATTACTTGTAAATTAAGACTCCCATGAGAATACAGGAATTATTCCATTCCATAACCACACATGGTTTTGATTAAATGCAAAGATTATAACTTAGTATATCAACAAGGAAACATTTTAGTTGGTCTAATTTGTATTGATGTATGTCAAATTGAGAAATAAGAAACGAAGTTTATATGATCTGGTGCACAGATCTTGCCTAAAGTAACTGAAATAAAATAAGTAAAATTCTTATGCATGCTGAATTGTATACTTGTACACACATGCAAACTCTTACAACTTTTTTAGGTCAACATTTTATTTATTTATTTATTTATTTATTTATTTATTTATTTATTGCTTTTTGAGCATTACTCTGTGACTCTCAGGTGTTACTCCTGGCTCTGTGCTCAGAAATTGCTCCTGGCTGGGGGACCATATGTGATTCTGGGAATTGAACCAAGTGTTGTCCTGAATCTGCCACATGCAAGGCAAAGACCCTATCCTTATCGCTCTTATCGCTCTGGCCCCGTGGCAAATATTTTTTTTAAATGAAGTTGCAATCCTCATTATTTAGGATAATGAATTGTCTAAACAAAGCTTTTCTGTAATATCATTTTGATATCATACACTTAAATTGTATTAATATTAGTTTGAATTTTTGTTTGGTTTTTTTTATTTATTTATTTTTTGTCACTTCAAATTTTCTTGCTGTTTTGTAAGGCTACTTTCAATGAGGTCTGTGCATTTCAGCAAAACTGTGGCTGTAAAATGGTCTACATCTAGAGTCAAAATTAATCCCTAATCATAACCAAGTATAGCCCCAAATTTAAATACTTAAACAATATAAAAATTCTGTCCTGATACTTGTATAATTCTAGTATAATACATTGTACAGAAATTGCAAACCATAATTATAATCCAGATGTTTTACTAAAACAGTTTCTTTATCTCTTGATTTTAAACTATTTCATTATTTCTTGGTACAGGGTATATTTGTTTATGTGTATTTACCCATATTTTTTCTGTTCTTTTTTTCCTATATATCATCTTACAAAAACTCATATGTAAAGTAAAGGGCCACAGAAGTACCAAAAGTATTAAAGATATGGAGCAGAACATAGTCTAAGTGGACAGATTTCTAGTATACTTCAGTGTTTTTATTTGTTTGGGGGTCACAGCTGGCACTGCTGAAAGATTTTACTTGGTTTTGCACTCAGGAATCACTCCTGTTGAGTTTGGGTTACTATTTTGTATGCCACGAATCAAAGCCAGGTTGGCAGTATGTACAGTAAGTGTCCTACCCATTCTTTTATTGCTACAGGAATATGTCTTAAATTCTTAATTCAACAGAGTTAAAGTCATGTCTTATCTATGCATAAATAATAAAAAGAGTATGCTTTTATGCTGTTGCAACTTTTAAAAGGCAGTTTTACCCATTCTAAAATGAAAAACAGTGGAAACATGAATTCTAGTCCCATGAGAGTCATGTTTTCTAATGTTTCTATTAGAAATAAACTGCATTCAGCTCCCCATAGTAACAGTATTATAAACACGATTTTATATGTATAAATTACTTCTGTATTTCAGCAACAATATGTGTTAAATAGGCCTTTGTGACTAGCAATACAGAAATCACTTTTAGAGTTCCATGCTATTATCAAAAAAGAATTTCACGAATAAGATTAATATTAAAATGACATTTTAATTTTAGGAATTTAGAACGTTAATCCTAGAAAATTCCTTATATGGCTTATACTGAAAATTAGCAAACTGTTCTAGGATGAAAAAGGATATTTTGTTTTCCTAAGTTTCTCATTTGGTTGGTGGTTTACCCTTAACACTTGCTTACTTACCTATCATGTATAAGGCAGAATCATTTTAGTAATATTAGACTATTTTGAAAGTCTTATATTCTTTTTGGGGGGGGCGGGGCTCAGACCTGGCAGCACGCTCAGGGGTTACTCCTGATTCTTTGCTCAGAAATTACCCCTGTCAGGCTCCTGGGACTGTATGAGATGCCGGGATACGAACCACCATCTGTCTGTATGCAAGGCAAATGCGCTACCGCGGTGCTATCTCTCTGGCCCTCACTCTTATATTCTTAACAGAAATTAATGCATACTCCAGTTATCCATATTTTTGTCAATACTTATTTACAAAGTCATGTTATTGTATAACTTTGTTAGGATAGTTATTTCTTATGATTTTATGCCTAACACTATCTCCTAGTAATTGATTTACACTACCAGTGTTTTAATATTTTTTCTTAGTTTTCTGTTAGGTTATTTTTTTCTGTTAGGTTATTTTAGTGTCATTCCTGAGTTGTACAATTATTTATTTACTCCGGTTAGAAATATTTTGAAAATATTTTCTATAATATATAGGACAGTGATTACATTTTGTTCATACTATCATTTGTCCCTGACATGTGTAAACTGATATAAAATAAATTAATATTTATAATTTTTGCATTTCAAACTATTACTTGTATAGTAATATTTGGAGTCAGAAATTTCAACTCTTCCCATTTGTTTTAAGATTATGAAACACTGTGAAAAGAAGGCTGAGGCCTAAGGCACTGAACTTATAAGAGATAGCTGACCTATGCAAACAAATTGACTCAAGATAAACCCACACAGGTCAGAAATTATACCTGCATAAGCTCATGAACTAGCTGCTTGTGAAATCACAAAATCACAAAAAAATAGTAGCTGCTTGTGAAATCTTACCCATATAAGAACCTCTGAAATTTCCATGGCCATGAGGAAAACTGACAGTGATATAGGAAAGAAGCACCTTGAGCCTGCAGAAGGAACTATAGTTAAGCAGCCCAAAATGTCACCATAATTCATAAGCAAATATTGCAACCTGCAGACCAAATCAGTAGTAACCTTTGATATAATTTTTTTTTAAATAGAATTTAAGGGCAATAGCAGTGGTAAGGTGCCTTGCACTTGACCAACACAGGATGGACCTCAGTTCGAATCCCAGCATCCCATATGATCCCTCGAGACTGCCAGGAGCAATTTCTAAGTGCAGATCCAGTAGTAACCCCTGAGCAGAGCCAGGTGTGACCCAAAAACAAAAACGAAAAACAAAAATAAAATAAGTAGAATTCAGAATGTAATTACTTCGGATGTCCAATTAGCTCAAAGAAATATTGGTATATGCTGCAAGTATATATATATAAAATATATAAAACAAGTGTTTATATATGACAAGTATTATATGTATATATCTATATCTATCTATCTATCTATCTGTCTAACAAGTGGATCTGAGGGCAGAAATAACAACAATACAACTAGAAATGTAACTGAAAATCTTGGTAGGCAAAATGAAAAGTTCATTGGAATGTCTCAACAACAGAGTAATAATAGCTGCTAAGGACCAAATCAGTGAACTTCCTGATGAAATGAAGAAAATTACCAGACAAAATGGAAAAAGCCTCATACTCAATAAACAAATGATAAGGAAACTTTGGTCTCAAGTCAAGAAATATTGGGGTCCTAGAGAGTCAAAAGGAAAATCACTTTAAAGATCAGTATAACCAATCAGACTTTCTTAGGGGACAATACAGAAAAATACACAACAATATACAAAATACACAAATTCATAAATAAATAGCTATTTAGTAATTTCATAGACTCAAAATTACCTTTAAGATAACTAAATGGGCTACATTAAGACAAGACAAACACACAAACACAACAAACTCCTAAAGAATGTTGGTACAATACTTCACAATAATCTATTTCATTGTCAGTAAACTAAATGCACTATCAAGAGACAGAGAAACATGAAACATTAGAATGCTGAACTTAACACTCTTTAGCATGTAAGAGGCACATTTGAACAGTCAGATGTTTAAAAACAAAGTCAAATGTTTAAATACAATTATTAAAACAAATAACACCATCAAAAGAAAACCTGTGTTGCTATACTTATAGGTTCAAAAATATAAGATACAGCAAAGCTTATTTTAATCATTTTTATGGAAATGTACAAATAAATAGCTCACATTCTAAACATATATATACATAATGAGGGACCATAAAAATACTTGTTTCGGTTATCCCATCAATACACCCACAAATATACAGACATTATAATGTACATTATAATGTAGCACCACTTCCCCCTGCAAAGGCACACTAAGTAAAGGGGAAATCTTACATATAAAAAAAAAAAAAAAAAAGAGCTCCTATCTACTAGAGATAGGAACTCATAGTTGTTTACAATATGGGGATATCTCCTGCCTTGAAAATATGTCATGTGGAATCAACTTAGACCTCAGGTGGTTAGATACCATTCATTCAGCCTTGAACCCTTGAGCCCCGACATAGAAACGGCACAGCTCTTCACAACAGCTGCAGGAAACAAACTTTATCCGGGACAGCCTTGATACGGCGGGACTAACAACAAGGCCCAGCTCTAACATGTTATCCTGACAACGAGGAAAATGCGAACATCTAGACCTTAGAGCAGATTAGCCTACCTTACCAACTAACGACAAGACAAAACCAGAAGTCTTGGCACCCTTTGGTTAGTCCAAAAACCAAGATCGGGATTTGCAGATGACTGGCTGCAAGAACCACGACCAGACTGTATACATCTTGGGATCAATAAAAAAGCCCTAGTTTAGGGCTTGAACTATGACCTGCACAATAATCATGATCCCCAGTCCCAAAAGGTCCGGCAGAGATAATTGTAACGGAATGGGGCTTTTGGAAGCACAAAGAAAGACGCTATCCTAGGTGCCACCCTAGGTTCAGTGCAAAGACCAAGATCACCAACCACAGAAGATGGATTAAAATGACACTGAGGTAACAGAACCTCTAGAACCACAAAGACTGACTTCATCATAAGTCCCACCTCAGGATCTGTGCAGATACTGAGACCTCTAAACATAGAGCAGAAGTCTTCCACACACCAAGAAAAAAAACAAAAAACAAAAAACACCATCGGGAAAGTAAAGGATCCTGATCATGAGCAAAGTCTAGAGTTGATCCCATGACAGTATGCTCCAAGGACAGAGAAACCCCATATCTCTTAGGCCAAGTGAATTCCTTTTTGAATGGCCCCAACATTTACTGTGCCAGGGCAGGAGGGAAAAAACAAATACAAAAAGCACAAAATCTTGGTTATTTTTATATAAATATATATTACCTTTATTTACTATTGTTATTATTATTTTTGATTTATTTATCTATTTTGGTAGATTTTTTTGTTTGGGTGCGATTATTGAAAGTGTTGTCCCCAATTATATTTATTTTTTTTCTTTCTCCCTTTCTTCTTTGTCGTTATGTGCTATACCATGTTTCTTAATTCAAGATTCAAGACCATGGCGTGATTTTTGTTTGTTTGTTTTAGTTTTTTTGTTTTTTTTTTTGGTTTGTTTTGTCTGTTCTTTGAGGTGCTTATCGATATAGCTGGAGCCCTCAATTCATGGGAGGACTGCCCTGGTTTGTCTCTAAGGAGGCGAGATTGGGGAACAGGTGACTGGGCTGCTAGAGCAGTTCACATGATCTGTAGTGGTTATTCATTGAAAATGTACCTCATTATATCTGCTTTTGCTTTTCTTGGGCAGCCCTGTCAGCCAACCCACCAGCTGTTAAGCAGTTTACAAGTAAATGTAATTTTTTTTTGTTGTGGGGTTTTGGTTTTTTTTTTTATATTTTATATTACATTTTGTTTAAAGTCCTATGAATGTATATGTGTGATTAAATGGCTTTTTCTGTTTGAAAAAAAAAAATAAAAACCATTACAAAAAAAAAATACTTAGTCAAGGGGCTGGAGAGATAGCACAGCGGCATTTGCCTTGCAAGCAGCCGACCCAGGACCTAAGGTGTTGGTTTGAATCTCAGCATCCCATGTGGTCCCCCATGCCTGCCAAGAGCTATTTCTGAGCAGATAGCCAGAAGTAACTATTGAGCACTGCCAGGTATGGCCCAAAAACAAAACAAAACAAAAAACAAAAACAAACAAACAAAAAAAACCTTAGTTACTGCTAATAGATTTGAAGGGAGATATAGAAGAAATAGAATAGGGAGAAATAGAAGAAAGAGACCTTAAAACTGTTCTATTAACTCATGATAGACTAGACTAAAGTTAAGTAAGAAAATATTTGCTTTGAATAAAGAAAAGGAGCAGGGGATTAATAGATATTTATATGATGCTACTTTCCCCCTCAAATTCAAATACATTTTCTCTAGTGTTCATGGCATGTTCTCTAGAACAGGCATGTGTTGAATTACATTAATTCTTGAGACTTGAATGGTGATGATGGTGAGATGGATGGTGAGGTTTTTCTCTGCAGGCCCTGGCCACATGCCTGCAACCTTCTCCAGCCAGCGGGTCTTGAGGGTTCAGGCTAGCTACGAGGAAATGATCCCCAGTCAGGTTTCAGAGACATCAGCTTTATTCCATGCTCTAGCCAACAGGTGTGGCTTCTGTCATAACCTTTCAAGCAAGCTCCATTATTAGCCCTGCATTCAAGCCTGTCTCTTCTTCCTCCATCCTGCTTCCTCCTCCCTCCCCTGAAAACTTGTCCCTCCCCTGAGGCAATTCTTTTGTTACCTACCAAAGACCCCACCCAGAAATGGGCAGGTCTTACCATCAGGTAAGGTTACACAGGAAGAGTGGGGGCTGGGGATAACAGCTACCCCTTTCTTAAAAAAAAAAAAACAACAACAAAGGAGCATAGGTTATCCTTTGTTTTCCTGATTTCCACCTTTGGCCTAAGGCAGGGACCTTAATACTTTCATAGCAACAAAGTTTGAAGTGAAAAGTAACATATCAGCCTTTTCCAGAAACATAACTTTTCTGCAAAATATACTTGTAGCTTAAAATTTTCTTAATGTTTATTTACCAAGCACTATCCTGGAACTTTCTTATTTCTTATGCTGTTTAATCAAGCATTATTTTCTGAAACTTTCTTGTTCCTATTAACCTTTCCCAAAACAAAATTACAAGATTAATACAGAAATACATTTTGAAAACAGTCTACTACCTTAAAAATATACAGTAAAACATTATGCAATTGGAAACATTAATTATGAAAAACTATAAAACACATTTAAATCAGCAAGAAAATGACTTAGATGAAGGGATACACCTGAAACAAAGTTAGATGCAGGTGGCTTTAAATAAATTTTCTCAGTTGGACTTCACTGTTTTCATCCTCCCCTTTCTTTTCTAATTTTTTATATCCCATCACCTACCACAAAGTTGTACAAACGTGAAAAGTCTGTGGGCTTTCCCATTTTATCCCATCACCAAACTGTCCAGACGCTGGGCTTCTCCCAGGACACTCACCACATGGCTTTACTTCCATAGAATCCCAGGCTCTGCAGGCAGGTCCTGGCTGGAGCCATGAGCACTGTTTCACTTGCCTGGTTTGGATCTCCACGACTGCAGTTTGTCAGGGAGCTCAGATGTGCATGCTTCTCGCTGATCACTGTGCTGCAACTGCTGCCTCTTCTCTGCCCTTCCGGGCAGTATTTGGAAGTGTAGCTCTTTGCCACAGCACTCTGTGTCTGAGTGTTTAAAGTTCAAGGTGGTCTGAGCAGAAAGCCTGAAATTTCAAAAGTCAAAATCCATGTCTGGGATGAAGGTCGTAATCAGAAATCAGTCAGTTTAGAGAAGTTTTTACTTCTTGGTCCTTTTCCAATTAGGATTCTCCATAAGTATTTGAGAAGACTGAGTCCTTGGAAAAAGGACTTTTTGCAGCAAATTCTCAGTCCTGGGCCTCGGATGGGGGCGATTCAAGTTTTCACCTTTTCTCCTTCACCGGCTCTTCTACCAGAAGGGGACTCTGCCATCTTTAGAAAGACTGCCACATGGCCTGAAGTTTGGGCTCACTCCAGTCGAAAAGAGCCAAAATCAAATACAAGAACAGGTATCTCATCATGCTGTCTTCTTGGATCCAGGGTTCAAATCTATGTTGGGCACCAGTTATTGAATTACATTAATTATTGAGTCCTGGATGGTGATGGATGATGGTGAGATGGATGGTGAGGCCTTTCTCTGCAGGCCTGGGCCACATGCCTGCAAACCCCCTCCAGCTAGCGGGTCTGAGGGTTCAGGCTAGCCATAAGGAAATGATCCATAGACAGTCAGATTTCAGAGACATCAGTTTTATTCAAGGACCTAGCCAACAATTGTGGCTTCTATCATAACCTTTCAAGCAAGCTCCATTATTAATTAGCCCTGCATTTAAGCTTGTCTCTTCTTCCCCTATCCTGCTTCCTTCTCCCTCCCCTGAAAACCTCTCCCTTTTCTGAGGCAATCCTTTTGTTAGCTACCAAAGACCTCTCCCAGAAATGGGCAGGTCTATCCATCAGGTAAGTTTACACAGAAATATTGGGGATGGGGCTAACAGACATGTACTTACACAAAAAGAACTACCACAAAGTTGAAGATAGAAATCTTACCAACTACCTTCTCAGACCATAAACTTTAATCACAAAGAGAATCGGAGAAAAAATGCTTATACCTCAAAAATAAATAGCTCATTACTAAAGAATGAGTGAGATAAAGGAGGAAATTAAATGATTACCAGAAACAAATAAGAATGAGGATGACTGCTAGCAGTACTTTTTGGACAAAGCAAAACAATTTTATGAGAAAAGTTCATAGCTTTATTAAGTATTTAGCAGAAAGGAAAAATTATCAATATGAACAAATTTACTATGTAACTTTAGAAACAAAAAATCTAGTTAAAAGAGGACCAAAAAGCAAGTAGGAGGAAGGAAATAATAAAACTTGAGCAGAAATTAGGGTGCTATAGTCAGAAAAAATTCCAAGAATTAATAAACCAAGAGTTTGTTTATAGAAAAATAAGATTGATAAATGACTAGCTAGACTCACTAAGAAAAAGAGAGCCCTAATAAACCAAATCAGAATGAAAGGAGAAAATCAGAACAGACACAATAGATATTCAAAAGTTCATCAAAGTTTATTTTGAGAAACTCTGTCATTATATAAGAGAACTTAAAAGAAATTGGTAAGTTATTGGACTCCTGTAATCTCACAAAATCAGTAGGATGAGACAGAATACCTGAATAGACCTACCTTCACTATGAAAGAAATTGAAATGATAATCAAAAATATTAAAATGTTCCTTAAAACAAGAGCCCCGATCTAAGTGAATTTTCTAGTAAATTCTTTCAAATCCTTAAGGATCATCCACTTCCTTCATTTTTAGGCTCTTCTAGAACATAGTTGATATGTGACTAGAGCATCACCCTGATAACACAAGCAAACAGAGGCACCACAATAAAAAATAATTATAGGTTGATATTCTTGAGGAACACAGATGCAAAAATCTTTAAAAATACTAGAAAATAGAACCCAACTATGTATCAAAAACATCATACACCATGACCAAGCAGGCTTTATTCAGGGATACAAAAATAATTTAAAATATGCAAGTTAATTAATGTATACCATATCAATAAATGAAAACATATTAATCATATAATCAAATCAACAAATGCAAAGGACACATTTAATAAGATTCATCTCCCATTTGTGAGAAAATGCCAACGGAAAGAACTTTCCTCAATATAGTCAGCCATTTTCCACAAGCACAGGCAGAAAATTATCTATGCTCACTGGGTAAAAACAAAAAGCCTTCCCTCTAAGATTAGGTACAAGATAAGGTTGCCCATTATCGTCACTTCTATTCAACATAGTACTGAAAATAATTATAGGTAAGAAAAAATATCAAGTGCATCTAACTAGGAAGGGAATAATTTAGGCTCTCACTAATTTTAGACAAAATATTTTATTTAGAAAATCCTAAAGACTACAAAAAACAGTACCAACCCAAATGTACAAAAACAGATGAAAATAAGTGTTAGCTTAGGAAGTCAGGCTGGGTGGGTTTGAGATGGGAGTGGGTATGGAACACAGGAGAGTAACTGGTGACTGGAAAGAATACTGGGAAAGGAATGGCTGTTGCAACATTGTGGTAATTTAATTTTAAAAAAAATTTAAAAAGTACTTAAATTATAGGACCTTTAATGTTCAGTGTGAAGTTTAGAACTCAATTCTTTTTTTTTTTTTTTTTTTTTTTTTTTGGTTTTTGGGCCACACCCGGTAACGCTCAGGGGTTACTCCTGGCTATGCGCTCAGAAGTCGCTCCTGGCTTGGGGGACCATATGGGACGCCGGGGGATCGAACCGCAGTCCGTCTCCTAGGCTAGCGCAGGTAAGGCAGGCACCTTACCTCCAGCGCCACCGCCCGGCCCCTAGAACTCAATTCTTGTAAAAAACAAAACAAAACTAACAAACAGATGGAATTAGAAGTGTCTATCTTCAACACATAGATTTGTTTTGCGAGCACAGCTATTTTTACAATATGATTTCTCCTTATAAATTGGGGTTGGAGTGATGGCTTAAGTGATAGGGCATTGATAAAATACAAAGAATTTTTTTTCTTGTTAACTTTATGCTCAGAAAGCATTCTAAACGTTCTTGTTTATTTTTTTACAGAAGAATACAAAGCTCTAGACTTATATTATTTTTTCACATATAGTATTTTATTATTTTTATTCTCTTTAAAATATACTGATAATTTTATTGTACAGCAATTTGTTTATTAAACTTCTGTAAATTATTTTATTGCATTGGCTATATAAAATATTATTGAATCTTTGCTTTACTGTGAGTTGATTTGGTTCTTGATCACTAGTTCATTTTATTTTAGAAAACATTTTATTTAACTCAACTGTCAAGACAATTTATGACTGAAAATATGGCCCTTCTTGAAAAATGACCCAAATGTTACTGATTTTGAAATATTTTATGCTTTCTTGTGTTAGTAAGAAATCTTTCTATAACTTAATTATTTTTGTTAAATATACCATTGAAAGTGCAATATTAATGAATACAACAGTTATTGGTGAAGAGTGTATTTTTTCATTTCAGTTTTGCTGCATGTATTTAGAGAGATTTATAAATATGTACATCTCTATATATGTGCTATTATTAAACATATTTAGTAGGATGACCTGTCATGTGCTTTTATCTCTAGTAACACTTTTATGTTTAGTCTATTTTGTTTGCAATTAGTATATTCACTTCAACCTAATTTTCTTGACTTTCTGAATATATATAATATATATATATTAGTTAAATGCCACATTTTAGGGGCTGGAGTGGTGGCACAAGCAGTTAGCTTAGGCTGGACTGTAGTTCGATCCTCCATATGGCTCAAAATCTAAAAAAAACCCAACTTTTTAAACATTTATAAAAATTGTTCATAGTACAGTTGTTTTTTCATAGTTACAAGGTTGTTCATATATGACTTTCAGTCATAAAATATACAATGTCCTTCAACAGTGCACATTTATCAATCCATTGTGCCTAGTTTCTTTTTTTTTTTTTTTTTTTTTTTTTTTTTGGTTTTTGGGCCACACCCGGTGACGCTCAGGGGTTACTCCTGGCTATGCGCTCAGAAGTCGCTCCTGGCTTGGGGGACCATATGGGACGCCGGGGGATCGAACCGCGGTCCGTCTCCTAGGCTAGCGCAGGTAAGGCAGGCACCTTACCTCGAGCGCCACCGCCCGGCCCGTCCCTAGTTTCTTGCCCTTGACTTTTAGCATGTTTCTCTGAATCAAAAGTATGTCATATATATATATATATATATTATATATATTATATAATTATATATATATATATGTTATATAGTTGTTTGTTTGTTTGTTTTGGGGGCCACACCCGGTGACACTCAGGGGTTACTCCTGGCTATGCACTCAGAAATCACTCCTGGCTTGGGAGACTATATGGGACACTGAGGTATTGAACTGCGGTCTGTCCTAGGCTAGCGTGGGTTAGGCCGATGCCTTAATGCTTGCACCACTGCTCTGGCCCAAGCAGATAAATATATTTAAATCTAACTTTTATAATCAGTGTGCATATCTCTATCTTTGGTTATATAATTCAGTCTCATCATAGTTCATATTATCTTTAATATAATTGGATTTTCTGTTTTTTCCCTCATTGTTTTCTTCACATTGGATGTTCATTTTGTTTTATTCTTTTGTGCATTTTTTATTGAGGGAATATATCCTAGCATAATATTTTAGCACTTTTAATGATTTTTCCCAAATATCTATAATACATTTAAGTGATTTTACTAGAGCATTCAATGTTTATCTTATTAGAATTCACTCCAAATTTATGAGAATTTAATTCCAGTGAGTTTTATTAATGCTACTCATTTATGTAACTGTTCTCTCTTCTCCTATTTTATGCTATTTTTGTGACACATCAGTAGCTATATACTTAATAACCAATTAATACATTGCAATCCTTTTATTATGCAATGTTTATTTTAAAAGATAATTTAAGAGAAAAATAAAAATAATATATTTGCAGATTTGTCTTTTATCACTTTACCATTTTTGTAACTTTTCATAGTATTTTTTATTTTAAGTTAAATATGTAGTGTCATTTTTTTACTTTAATACAGCTTTTTTCCTCCCAGATCCTTTGTACCATTATATAATTGTATACATATTATTTTATGCAATTGCTTTTTAATCAGATGAGATAAAGGAGAATCAATATGCAATTATGTTTTCTTTTGAAATCACCTAATTACATTTGTCTAGTAATTTTATTTTTTCATGTGGATTTGAATTACTTTCTGACATAATTTTTTCAGCATAAAATTTTCAATATATTTTATGATGAAGCTTTGCTTGTAACAAAATATTTTTCATAGATACACATGTAATTTTCCAATATATCTTTATTTTGCTCTTATTTAGGGGCCTGAGTGATAGCACAGTGGTAGGGTATTTGCCTTTCATGCAGCCAACCCAGGATGGACCCAGGTTTGACCCCTAGCATCCCACATGGTCTTCTGAGCATGCCAGAAGCAATTTCTGAGTGAAGAACCAGGAGTAACCCCTGAATGCCACTGGGTGTGACCCAAAAACAAAAAAGAAATTATGAATGTTTTTGTAAGACAGGCAGGGGATGGAGGAGGAAAATGAGGACATTGGAGGCAGGAAATTAGAACTGGTGAAGGGTGTGCATATTATGGCAGAAACACAAATACAAACATGTTTATAACTATGATGTTTAAAGAAATTATTTAAAAATAAAAATATATAAATGTTTTTAATATTTTGCTAGTGTAAATGTGACTTTTAATGTTACTGTTATGTGACACAACAGTAACAATTTTACTTACCATTTTATATAAATAATATTAATAAAAATGAAAGTTATGGTATTTCTTACCTCATTTTTCCTATGATTGCATCATGCAAAACTATTTAAAATAGCAAACTAGGTGATCACATAGTTGCAACCATGGTACAGAACAAATTCACCAAGTCTCCAAAAGAAAGGACGAATTTTTTTTTAAGTTCTTTATTGGGGGGGGGGCATGTTCAGCTCTGCTCAGGGCTTAATTATGGCTCTGTATTCAGGGAACTATATATAGTGCCAGGAATCGAACAACAAAACTTCTGTAGAATTTCTCTGTGCTATCTCTCATTTTTTCAATTTACCCCAGTCTAATATTTACTCAGAATTCCTCTTATAGATGAAAACTTGCACATTTTCCACATTGATTGGCAACAAATATATTAAGACTTATAGGTTACATTTAATTTAAAAGTTTTCAATAGAGAAAATATTTTATAGTCCTATATTAGCATATGTCTTAACATGTAATAGTTAATCTTGGTAATACCTGTAGTATGATTAGTTTTTAAATTTAGAATTACTTAGATATAAATAATACCTTTTAATATAAAAATATCTCATTTCTCATCTTAGATTGATTTATCAAATTTAGCAACTACTTGAAAGGCACAAAGTAAAGAAACTTGAAAATCATCACGATCAGAAGATATATTTATTTTGTAAATTACTAAAAGGTATGTACTAAACAAAAATACACTCCTGAAATTTTGCATTTAGCTACCGTATTTTCCGGCATATAAGACGACTGGGAATATAAGACGACCCCCTAATTTTGCAGTTAAAACATAGTTTTAGGCCTATATTTTCTGTATTAAGACAGAACATTCCTGTGCTGCAACTGTATGTACCACAGTGAGCCAATTACAACAAGCAAAGGTTCAAAGGTTATACTGTAATAGACCTCCTCTCTGACTCTGGCCAATCTTAGCAGGCTTTTTACAGTGTAGATTCGGGTCCAGAACATTGTCTAATTTGCATTCATAAAAAACCTGCTTGGATTGGCTCAGTTAGAGAGGCGGTCCAAGCAGCCTTGCAGTGATTGGTGCAGGATCAAGTTGGAAAATTCATTTTGTGGCAATGTTCAGACAATTTTCATTTAGCGGCACATTGAAACATTTTTTGGGTTATACTCAGTGTATAAGATGACCTCCGATTTTTGGTTGACTTTTTTTTGTTTCAAAAGTCGTCTTATATGCCGGAAAATACGGTAAGTGCTTTTTGTGAATTTCCCCAATTTTGATGTAAAAAATAACAAAGACATGCAAAGACAATGAAGAGATTTTACTTTGTACAAATGTACTTCCTAAGCAACTGTGAAACATATAAAGAATAAGTTTTTTAGAAAACAAACACTGAGTCTTGTTCTAATACTGGTATAGTTTATAAATGTGTAATTAAAAATGTAAAACTAAAAAGTAAAACTAAAAGTTATTGTGTTTTCTTTTCTAAAGCTGAGATTATCATTTCTAGAAGCTTTTTCATAGAGACTTTAGGGTTTTCTAGGTAGAGTATCATGTCATTTGCAAACAGCAAGAGCTTGACTTCTTCCTTTCCTATCTGGATTCTCTTGATATCTTTTTCTTGCCTAATCGCTATAGCAAGTACTTCCAGTGCTATGTTGAATAGGAGTGGTGAGAGAGGACAGACTTGTCTTGTGCGAGAATTTAGAGGGAAGGCTTTAGTTTTTCTCCATTGAGGACAATATTTGCCACTGGCTTGTGGTAGATGGTAGATGGCCTTAACTATATTGAGAAAGGTTCCTTCCATTCCCATCTTGCTGAGAGTTTTGATCAAGAATGGGTGTTGGACCTTATCAAATGCTTTCTCTGCTCCTATTGATATGATCATGTGATTTCTATTTTTCTTGCTGTTGATGTTGTGTATTATGTTGATAGATTTATGGATGTTAAACCATCCTTGCATTCCTGAGATGAAACCTACTTCATCGTAGTGGATGATTTTCTTAATGAGGCATTGAATCCTATTTTCCAGGATTATGTTGAGGATCTTTGCATCTGTATTCATTAGCGATATTGGTCTGTAATTTTCTTTTTTGGTAGCGTCTCTGTCTGGTTTAGGTATCAAGATGATGTTGGCTTCATAAAAGCTATTTGGAAGTGTTCCTGTTTTTTCGATTTCATGAAAGAGTCTTGCCAGGATTGGTATTAGTTCCTCTTGAAAGCTTTGAAAGAATTCATTAGTGAATCCATCTGGGCCTGGACTTTTGTTTTTGGGCAGACATTTGATTACTGTCTTAATTTTCTCAATAATGATGGGTGTGTTTAGATATGCTACATCCTCTTCATTCAACCATGTAAGTTTATAAGAGTCCAAAACTTTATCCATTTCTTCCAGGTTTTAGTGGCATAGAGTTTCTCAAAGTAGTTTCTGATTACCCTTTGGATCTCTACCATATCAGTAGTGATCTCTCCTTTTTCATTCCTAATACAAGTTATCAAGTTTTTCTCTCTCTCTTTCTTTGTTAATTTTGCCAGTGGTCTATCAATTTTATTTATTTTTTCAAAGAAACAACTTCTGCTTTTGTTGATATTTTGAATTGTTTTTCAGGTTTCCACTTCATTGATTTCTGCTCTCAGCTTTGTTATTTCCTTCTGTCTCCCTATTTTTGGGTCCTTTTGTTGAGTACTTTCTAATTCTATGAGCTGTGTCATTAAGCTATTCAGGTATAACCCTTCTTCCCGGATGTGTGCTTGCAAAGCTATAAATTTTTCTATCAGTACTACTTTTGCTGTGTCCCATGGGTTTTGATAGTTTGTGTCTCCATTGTCATTTGTTTATAGGAAGGTTTTGATTTCCTCTTTGATTTCATCTCGGACCCACTGGTTATTCAGCATTAGGCTGTTTAACTTCCAGGTATTAAAGTTTTTCTTCTGTGTCCTTTTGTGGTTCACATATAATTTCAGGGCCTTTTGGTCAGTGAAGGTAGCCTGCAAAATCTCTATCCTCTTGATATTATGGAGGTATGTTTTATGTGCTAGCATGTAGTCTATCCTGGAGAATGTCCCATGTATAATAGACTCATATAGCAATGTGGCAGGCTAAAGAATTAACACACAAAAATCAATGACCTTTTATACACCAATAGTAATAAGGAAGAAATGGACATTAAGAAAACAACCCCATTCACAATAGTGCCACACAAACTAAAATATCTTGGAATCAAGTTGACTGAAAATATGAAGGACCTATACAAAGAAAACTATAAAACTCTGCTCCAAAAAATAAGAGAGGACAAAGGGAAATGGAAGCACATACCCTGCTCATGGATTGGCACGATTAACATAATCAAAATGGCAATACTCCCCAAAGCATTGTACAGCTTTAATGTGATCCCTCTAAAGATACACATGACATTCTTCAAAGAAGTGGATCAGGCACTTTTGAAATTCATTTGGAAAAATAAACACCCTAGAATAGCTAAAGCAATTATTGGGAAAAAGAATATGGGAGGAATTACTTTCCCCAACTTTAAACTGTATTAGAAAGCAATAGTTATCAAAACAGCATGGTATTGGAATAAAGACAGGCCCTCAGATCAGTGGAATAGGCTTGAATACTCAGAGAATGTTCCCCAGACATACAATCACCTAATGTTTGATAAAGGAGCAAGAAATCCTAAATGAAGCAAAGAAAGCCTCTTCAACAAGTGGTGTTGGCACAACTGGCTAGCCACTTGCAAAAAATTGAACTTAGACCCCCAGCTAACATCATGTACGAAGGTAAGTCCAAATGGATGAAAAACCTTGATATCAGATCTGAAGCCATAAGATGTATAAAACAACACGTAGGTAAACACTCCAGGACATTGAGACTAAATGCATCTTCAAAGAGGAAACTGCACTCTCCAAGCAAGTGAAAGCAGAGATTAACAGATGGGAATATATTAAACTGAGAAGACTTTCTGCACTATCAAACAATAACACCCAAAACAAATAACGCCCAGTAAATAAGAGTCCCCCACTGAGTGGGAGAAACTATTCACCCAATACCCATCAGATAAGGGGCTAATCTCCAAAATATTCAAGGCACTGACAGAAATTTACAAGAAAAAAATTTAATCTCATCCAAAAATGGGGAGAAGAATTGGACAGACACTTTGACGAAGAAGAAATACAAATGGCCAAAAGACACATGAAAAAGTGCTCCACATCACTAATCATCAGGGAGATGCAAATCAAAACAACTATGAGGTACCACCTTACACCTCAGAGATTGGCACACATCACAAAGAATGAGAACAAACAGTGTTGGCGGGGATGTGGAGAGAAAGGAACTCTTATCCACTGCTGGTAGGAATGCCATCTAGTTCAACCTTTATGGAAAGCAATATGGAGATTCCTCTAAAAACTGGAAATCGAGCTCCCATATGACCCAGCTATACCACTCCTAGGAATATACCCTAGGAACACAAAAATACAATACAAAAATTCCTTCCTTACACCTTTATTCATTGCAGCACTATTTACCATAGCAAGACTCTGGAAAAAGCCAAGATACCCTTCAACAGATGAATGGCTAAAGAAACTGTGGTACATATACACAATGGAATATTATGTAGCTGTCAGGAGAGATGAAGTCATGAAATTTTCCTATACATGGATGTACATGGAATCTATTATGCTGAGTGAAATAAGTCAGAGAGAGAGAGAAAGACACAGAATGGTCTCACTCATCTATGGGTTTTAAGAAAAATGAAAGACATTCTTGCAATAATAACTTTCAGACACACAAGAGAAAAAAGCTGGAAGTTTCAGCTCACCTCATGAAGCTCACCACGAACAGGGATGAGTTTAGTTAGAGAAGTAACTAAGTTTTGAACTATCCTAATAATATCCTTATAATAATGAGAATGTACGAGGGAAATGGAAAGACTGTCTAGGCTACAGGCGGGGGTCGGGTTGGGAGGAGGGAGATTTGGGACATTGGTGTTGGGAATGTTGCACTGGTGATGGGTGGTGTCCTTTACATGACTGAAACTCAAACACAATCATGTATGTAATAATTTTGTTTAAATAAAAAATAATCAATACTAAAAGAAAGCTGACATTATCTATTATTTCATGCTATGTCACAAACCTAATACTTATATGACAGAAAACCATTTTTCACTTAATACTCTAATATTTATGGTATTTGACAGTTATAGTGCAGCAGGTAGTTATCTGTCTTCCATATGGCTACCTGCATTTGATTGCCCTGCATCCATGTGATCACCTGAGCCTGTCAGTAGTAATCCTTTGGAAGAGAGTCAAAACTATGCCTTCAGCACAGCTGGGTATAAATTCCTACCACAAAAGAGAATATAATGTATATTTTGTTATGCATTTACATCTTAGACCCTTGGCTGATTATTAGTTATTGTATTTAATGTATAGATAATAATAAAAATGTCTGAACAAATGTCTCTTACTTTTTGTAACAATAAAAACTATACTTTAATTATTCCAAATTAAGATCTAATCCTTATATTTTAAATACTTAGTTAAATGTAGTATTGATGAAATAAAAGGCATTTCTCATATATGACATAAATGTATATTAATTGATACATTTACTCTGTGTAAAAGCTTCTCTCTCCACATTGTCATTATCACAGGGTAATATTATGTGAATCTTAATCAAATCTACAATATGATACAAATAATTGAACTTTCTGATACATTTAGTAATTTAGTAACTCATATTTCTATAAAATTCAAAGATTTAAATCGCAATAAATTTTATGTGATGATAGATTTGTTGCACTGATTGATTAAAGGAGCATTAAATTAATTTTGTCATGATAAATTTAGCTTCTAGTTCTTAACATGTCTTATATTATATTTATGCTCTAGTTATTTATGAATAATTGTTTAGAGAAAAGTTGCTTCAAGGACCTAGGTGATAGATATCTCAGTGTCTATAAGTCTCTGTTTTGCAAGTATTACGCCAGTAGAATGAACCTGTGCAATCCACTTGCAGCAAGTGATTCTGCTCTCTTCCCCAGTCATCTTGTCACTACAGTGTAAGCAGCCTCAGATGCATATCCAAGCATGTGCTACCCTGGCCAAGAACAAGCAACAGAAACTAAGATAAAGAAAAGGAGGGGCCTGAGAGATAGCATAGAAGTAGGGTGTTTGCCTTGCATGCAGAAGAAAGTGGTTCGAATCCTGGCATCCCATATGGTCCCCTGAGTCTACCAGGAGTGATTTCTGAGCGTGGAGCCAGGCGTAAACCCTGAGCACTGCCAGGTGTGACCCAAAAACCAAAAAAAAAAAAAAAAAAGGGAAAAAATGAACAATTTAAAGTGCTTTAATATATATGCATACATATGTATATATGTTATAAATCTCCAAATAATTTGTTTTGCCTTTTACTTGTTTTCAAATTCATCAAAAATCATTCTCAGGTTTGTGTGGTCATGTTAAATTTAAATACTTGACTTGAATTATTTTGGCATATACACATTATTGAAATTTTTCTAGAAATACTGATGATTTTTCAAGAACAACCATGTGCATCTAAAATCAATTAAGTATTATATTTGAAATTGCAATAATATTAAATTATTTTTAATATTGTTTAGAAACTCTACTAAAGCATTTTTGGCATTAGGATATTTATTGTTCCTTTAAAATATTTTAACCTATTTCTGATGTTTTGATATATCCTGTCAATTTAAAAAATGTAATCATTTATGAACATTAAATAAAGTAGTTTGTTAAAATTTTTCCTGATTTTCAATAACTTTGTGACATATTAAGTCTTACCCAACTATGTTTTGTTTTAATAAATTATTGTATTGTTTATTGTAAACATTATATTTTTTGCCTTTATTCATAATTTTCTTTTCATTCTTTTTATAATGTTATTTAGTTTAAAATATTAATGTTTTATAATAATATTCACATTAGTGTAATTTTAATTCTGTATTTAAATTGATTTCAATAAATTTCAAAGCCTTCCAATCAGTGAACTCTCATGGTTTTGAAATCCATCCTATCAGCTGTAGACTTTTCTAGTAACTTTAGACACATGGTTCAAAATCAGAGAATCTTTTATTTCTCAAAGATCTGTGAAGATGCAGGTCCCCTGTTTGGGACATCGGCGAGGAAAATCCACGAAACTACGCCTGCCAAGTGGGGCCCAACTGTGAAAAACTGTGAGTGATACCTGTAAATGTCTGTCTACTGTCCTCTTGTGTGAAACTCTTGGGAGTGGGGCGAAAAGAGGCTCCAGCAGAGCACGGCCACTTGCTTCGCTACGCGGCTGTGCGCTCTTTCTAAGAAAAGAACACCAATGCAACAAGAAGAAAAAAATCACACTAAAAACTGTGCTATATCACAGTAGCAAGCATTTCTCTCCAGACTGTCTTTTCTGTTGCATGCTCGGGCCTAAGATTTGATGAGTGTGAGGCCTCATCCACGGAGGACTCCCTCCCTTAGAGGCAAGTCAGCCCATCCAGAAAGGGCGGAGCCAGAGGAGTGTGTTGCCTGCATCATATAACCAATGAATACCACCACAACATGTAGAAAAACCCACAATACAAGTCTGACAATGGGGAAACAACGCAGGCCAGCATCAGACATAGAGAATGAAGATGACAATTCTGATGACCAGATAATGACCAACCGACTAATCAACCTCTCAGATAAGGACTTTAGACTAGCAATATGGAAGATGCTCAAAGAACTAAAAGAAACCATGGATCGAGTTGAACAGAACACTAATAAGAACCAAGAAAATATGAAGACAGAAATCACAAAACTCCAAACTGAAATAACATGTCAACTAACAGGCCTGAAAAAGTCAGTAAACAAAGTGAATGACAAAATGGATAAGCTCTGGGACAGGGTATCAGAAGCTGAGAATAGACTTGGTGCTGTGGAAGATGAGATACATAACAATTCCATACAGCAGGAGAGATTGGACAAAAAACTTAAAGCAAATGAGCAGACAATGGAAAAATTAGTCAAAGAATGGGAACAGATAAAAATAGAAGTCTATGATAAGATCAACAGAAACAACTTAAGAATCATTGGAGTACCAGAGACCCAGGAAGAAAATTTCCAGGAAGAATCAACGGTCAAGAACATCATTAAAGAGAAACTTCCAGAGCTAAGAATATATGTGAACAAATTCTGCATGCCCGAAGAGTACCAACCAAAAGAGACCCCAGAAAAACCACCCCAAGACACATCCTAGTCACAATGACAAATCCCACAGATAGAGACAGAATTCTGAAAACAGCAAGATCAAAAGGGGAAATTACGTTCAAGCAAGCACCCTTGAGATTTACAGCAGACCTGTCACCAGAAACACTCAATGCCAGAAAGCAGTGGTGGGATATTGTGAAAAGAGTGAATGAAATGAATGCTTCACCCAGAATACAATACCCAGCAAAACTCACTTTCCGGTTTGATGGAAGAATACATGGTTTCACAGACAAAAAACAGCTCAGAAACTTTACAGAAACAAAACCAGTCTTAAGAGAAAAACTGAAAGACGTAATATAAGACAAGACTAACCAAAAGACACAGCAAATTTCGATATAAAGATGGCATTAAATCCCAGGACAATTCTTTCTCTCAACGTCAATGGACTAAATGCACCAGTCAAGAGACACAGAGTGGTTGATGGATCAAAAAACTCAATCCAACCTTCTGCTGCCTACAAGAAACGCACCTGAATAGTCAGAACAAACATAGACTCAAAATAAAAGGCTGGAGAAAAATTATCCAAGCAAACAACACCCATAAAAAAGCTGGAGTGGCCATACTAATATCAGATAATGCAAACTTCATACTCAGGAAGGTTGTAAGGGACAAAGATGGTCATTTTATATTAATCAAGGGGTATGTAGAGCAGGAAGAAATACTCTCGTAAACATATATGCACCGAATGAGGGGCCTCCAAAATATTTAATACAACTGTTGACAAATCTGAAAAATAATATCAATAACAACACGATAATTGTGGGGGACATTAACACGGCTTTGTCAACACTGAATAGGTCAACCAGACTGAAACCCAACAAGAATATACTAGACCTGAGGA
Organism: Suncus etruscus; assembly: GCF_024139225.1. Taxonomy (NCBI): domain Eukaryota; kingdom Metazoa; phylum Chordata; class Mammalia; order Eulipotyphla; family Soricidae; genus Suncus; species Suncus etruscus. Next base: position 37,876,602 of record NC_064848.1, read on the forward strand.
GAGAAATGGAAGAAAGAGGCCTAGTGGATATATATAGGGCACTCCATCCCCAGAAACCTGGATACACATTCTTCTCCAATGTACATGGGACATTCTCCAGGATAGACTACATGCTGGCACATAAAACATACCTCCATAAGATCAAGAGAATAGAAATTTTGCAGACTACCTTCGCTGACCACAAGGCTATGAAATTATTTGTGAACTCCAAAGGGACTCAGAAGAAAAACTTTAACACCTGGAAGTTAAACAGCCTCATATTCAATAACCAGTGGGTCCGAGATGAAATCAAGGAGGAAATCAAAAGGTTCCTGGAAACAAATGACAATAAAGACACAAACTATCAGAACTTATGGGACACAGCAAAAGCAGTACTGAGAGGAAAATTTATAGCTTTGCAAGCACACATCAGGAAGGAAGAAGGAGCTTACCTGAGTAGCTTAATGACACAGTTAATAGAACTAGAAAGTGCTCAACAAAAGGACCCAAAATATAGGGAGACAGAAGGAAATAACAAAGCTGAGAGCAGAAACCAATGAAGTGGAAACCCAAAAAACAATCCGAAAGATCAACAAAAGCACAAGTTGGTTCTTTGAAAAAATAAATATGATTGATAGATTACTGGCAAAACTAACAAAGATAGAGAGAGAGAAACTTGATAACTCGTATTAGGAATGAAAAAGGAGAGATCACTACTGATCTGACAGAGATTCAAGGGGTATTCAGAAACTATTTTGAGAGACTCTACACCACTAAAAATGAGAACCTGGAAGAAATGGATAAATTCTTGGACTCTTATAATCTTCCACGGCTGAAGGAAGAGGATGTAGCATATCTAAACCCCCCATCACCATTGACGAAATTAAAATGGTAATCAAATGTCTGCCGAAAAACAAAAGCCCAGGCCCAGATGGATTCACTAATAAATTCTTTCAAACTTTTCAAGAGGAACTACTACCAATCCTGGAAAGACTCTTTCATGAAATTGAACAAACGAAAGCACTTCCAAATAGCTTTTATGAAGCCAACATCACCTTGATACCTAAACCAGACAGAGATACTACCAAAAAAAGGAAATTACAGACCAATATCGCTGATGAATGCAGATGCAAAGATCCTCAACAAAATCCTGGCAAATAGGATTCAATGCCTCATTAAGAAGATCATCCACTGTGATCAAGTAGGTTTCATCCCAGGAATGCAAGGATGATTTAACATCCGTAAATCTATCAACATAATACACAACATCAATAACAAGAAAAATAAAAACCACATGATCATATCAAGAGATGCAGAGAAAGCATTTGATAAGGTCCAACACCCATTCTTGATCAGAACTCTCAGCAAGATGGGAATTGAAGGAACATTTCTCAATATAGTTAAGGCCATCTACAACAAGCCAGTGGCAAATATTATCCTCAATGGAGAAAAAATAAAAGCCTTCCCTCTAAATTCTGGCACAAGACAAGGCTGTCCTCTCTCACCACTCCTATTCAACATAGCACTGGAAGTACTTGCTATAGCGATTAGGCAAGAATAGGATATCAAGGGAATCCAGATAGGAAAGGAAGAAGTCAAGCTCTCACTGTTTGCAGATGACATGATACTCTACTTAGAAAACCCTAAAGACTCTATCAAAAAGCTTCTAGAAATGATAGACTCATATAGCAAGGTGGTAGGCTACAAAATTAACACAGAAAAATCAATGGCCTTTCTATACCCCAATAGTAATTAGGATGAAATAGACATTAAGAAAACAACCCCATTCACATTAGTGCCACACAAACTCAAATATCTTGGAATCAACTTGACTAAAAATGTGAAGGACCTATACAAGGAAAACTATAAAACTCTGCTCCAGGAAATAAGAGAGGACACACAGAAATGGAAGCACTTACCCTGCTCATGGATAGGCAGGATTAACATCATCAAAATGGCAATACTCCCCATGGCATTATACAGATTTAATGCTATCCCTCTAAAGATACCCATGACATTCTTCAAAGAAGTGAATCAGGCACTTTTGAAATTCATTTGGAACAATAAACACCCTCTAATAGCTAAAGAAATCATTGGGAAAAAGAATATGGGAGGAATTACTTTTCCCAACTTTAAACTGTACTACAAAGCAATAGTTATCAAAACAGCTTGAATACTCAGAAAATGTTCCCCAGACATACAATCACCTAATTTTTGATAAAGGAGTAGGAAATCCTAAATGGAGCAGGGAAAGTCTTTTCAACAAGTGGTGTTGGCACAATTGGATAGCCACTTGCATAAAATTGAACTTAGACCCCCAGCTAACATCATGTACGAAGGCAAAATCCAAATGGATTAAAGACCTCGATATCAGCCCCAAAACCATAAGATATTTAGAACAGCACATAGGCAAAACACTCCAGGACATTACAGGCATCTTCAAGGAGGAAACTGCACTCTCCAAGCAAGTGAAAGCAGAGATTAACAGATGGGAATATATTAAGCTGAGAAGCTTCTGCACCTCAAAGGAAATAGTGCCCAGGATACAAGAGCCACCCACTGAGTCTGAGAAACTATTCACCCAATAACCATCAGATAAGGGGCTAATCTCCAAAATATACAAGGCACTGACAGAACTTTATAAGAAAAAAACATCCAATCCCATCAAAAAATGGGGAGAAGAAATGAACAGACACTTTGACAAAAAAGAAAAAAGACACATGAAAAAGTGCTCCACATCAGGGAGACGCAAATGAAAACAACTATGAGATACCACCTCACACCACAGAGAATGGCACACATCACAAAGAATGAAAATAAACAGTGTTGGCGGGGATGTGGAGAGAAAGGAACTCTTATCCACTGCTGGTGGGACTGCCGTCTAGTTCAACCTTTATGGAAAGCGATATGGAGATTCCTCCAAAAACTGGAAATCGAGCTCCCATACGATCCAGCTATACCACTCCTAGGAATATACCCTAGGAACACAAAAATACAATACAAAAACCCCTTCCTTACACCTATATTCATTGCAGCACTATTTACCATAGCAAGACTCTGGAAACAACCAAGATGCCCTTCAACAGACGAATGGCTAAAGAAACTGTGGTACATATACACAATGGAATATTATGCAGCAGGAGAGATGAAGTCATGAAATTTTCCTATACATGGATGTACATGGAATCTATTATGCTGAGTGAAATAAGTCAGAGAGAGAGAGAGAGAGAGAGAGAGAAAACAGAGAATGGTCTCACTCATCTATGGGTTTCAAAAAAAATGAAAGATATTCTTGCAATAATAATTTTCAGACACAAAAGAGAAAAGAGCTGGAAGTTCCAGCTCACCTCAGTAAGCTCACCACAAAGAGTGATGAGTTTAGTTAGAGAAATAACTACATTTTGAACTATCCTAATAATGAGAATGTATGAGGGAAATGGAGAGCCTGTTTAGAGTACAGGCGGGGATCGGGTTGGGAGGAGGGAGACTTGGGACATTGGTGATGGGAATGTTGCACTGGTGATGGGTGGTGTTCTTTACATGACTGAAACCCAAACACAATCATGTATGTAATCAAGGTGTTTAAATTAAAAAAATTTTTTTGAAAGAAAAAAAAAGAATGTTGATACTGTAATAAGTGGAAATGAACATTATTAAAACAGATATAATAGAAAAAATAAGTTACAAAAGGAAGAAACTCTTAAAATGTTTATGTTTTTAAGAAGCAATGAATGGGGCTAGAGAAATAGCATAGAGGTAGGACATTTGCCTTGCATGCAGAAGGACAATGGTTCAAATCCTGGCATCCCATATGGTCCCCGGTGCCTGCCAGTGGCGATTTTCTGAGCATAAAGAAAGGAGTAACCCCTCAGCGCTGTCAGGTGTGACCCAAAAACAAACAAATAAACAAACAAACAAAAAGAACCAATGAATGGTGTATCTTGAAAATCCATAGCATATTTTTTTCCTTTAAACTAGTTGCCAGTTAAAAATTATCATATTGTAATAATGGAAGAAATTCTTTTTGAAATTAGAATTAGAAAAGATATATTAAATCAAAGTTTTAAAATTCTGCATTCTGAAAAAAAATTCTGTATTCTGTCTTCAAATTATTTTCCACTAAAATATATATACTTTCTATTGTAAGGCAAGAGTTTGTCAAGTTTTAGGAAACTAAGGTTTGTATATATAAGATTTCTCACTTTGTGAAACACTGTTCATGGAGAAATGTGAAGAAGAGATTATAAAATCTATTATGCTTTATATATGAAAAAATTGTTTTATCTTTGATTAAAAGTGCATGTGAAAAATACATTTTTTGAAATTAAAAAAAAAATCTGTGAAGATTAAGCTTCCCTAACCCACCTAAAATGAGTGAACTCCTTATTGAGAGAAATATGATTTAGATTATAGTATCACTCCCCTGCTAAACAAGAAAATAACACTCTGAGTATCTGTGTGTAGAGGTGGATAGTGATGAGTCTGATTCAACTTAGAAGATCTGAGTTTATTAAAAACATGTATGAATTCAAACATGTATGAATTCACTACATGAAAATGTAGTTACACAACTAAGAAAGACATGAAAGGAGAAATTGCAGTATCAAGAGAAAATGTCGATAGAGCAAACTTTTCAAATCTGGAACTTTGAGTCAAATATAAGGGTGATATCTTGCATGCAAAAGGCCAAGGAGTTCACACTATATATTACATGGCAGCTAAAACTGGTTGTGGCCATGTTAATGCCTTAGAACTGTTCGCACTTTCCTTGATGTATCTCTGGTATCCACTAAGCTCCATTTTCTGCAACCATTGTTAAATTGCTCCCCATAATACCATTGACAATATTTTAGCTTCTATTTAGAAGCACCAAGATTTAAAGTGGAAAGGCTGAAAAACACAGATCATTGAACTCTTTTGATTGAACTCTTTGGGTACTTAGATGATACAAGTGACTGTTGGCTCATAAAACATCAGTATGCTACTTGGAACTATCTAAAAACTACCTGAATTGAAAAGAATTGCTCCTATTACATGGAAGTTTAAAATTTCATAACACTTTAAACACTGGTGAAATGGGAAAATGAAACTATTTTATGTGTCATGTTTTGGTAGAAACTCGTCTGTATATGACATTTAACAAAATAAATATAAATAATTTAGTATATATGGCTATAAAGTTAGACTTTTTAGAATAATTGTTTTGGATTATTATTCAGCTTAACATCTGCAAAATCACGAAAATAAGTTCTCTTTTAGTTCTCATCAGGAAGTGGTTAATATTTAGGGTAATGAATAAAATGATGCTATAAACCAGAACTTAGAATATTTATTTAACTTTAATAACTATGAGTATTTTACTATGGGATTCTCTATTTAAAAAGTAAATGAGCACTTCAATTTTGAGGGTTTACTCAGACTACTAAAATCTCAGAAGTTTTAACTCAGAGATAAAAGTTGTCTGCCCAAACTTGAATTGATTCATGACAAATGAAGTATTTCCTTCCCCTCTCCTTCCCTCTCCTGCCTTTTACTCCCCTTTCCCTCCCTTTTCTTCCTTCTCCTCTTTGTTCCTTTCCAGTCCTTTACCAGCTCCTTCCCTTCCCCACCCTTCCCTTTTTTCTTTCCTTTCCCTCCCCTCCCCTTCCCTTCCCTTCTTTTCCTTTCCCATTCTTTCCCTTCCCTACACTTCCCTTTCCTCCCCTTCACCTCATGTCCCCTCCATCCCCTCCCCTTCCCATTCTTTCCCTTCCTTTACCTTCCTGTCCTTTCCTACAAAAGAACAATTCCTTAGTACTGCCTGATTCCATGCCCCCACCAGAATCAGTTAGCAGAAATTAACTCCCAGGCCAGGCAGACCAAATGGATGTCAGGTGTGGTTTAATAGCTAGGGAAGCTGACTGGACTTGAGTTCCATGCTGTTCAATGGCTCATCATATACTGTTAGAACTAGAATTCCTCATAGGTTTCTCTGCTCAGCTGGTGGGGGTGGGTGGGAGAAAGGAGGGGGAGAGAGAGAAGAGAGAGGAGAGAGACAGAAAGACAGAGAGAGAAGGGGAGAAAGAAGAGAGAGACAGAGAGAGAAGAGAAAAGGAGAGAGAGAGGCAGAGGCAGACAGATTTCTTTTAAAGGCTATTTTATCTCTCTTTCTCACATCAAATAAGTCACCTGGGAATCTCCAACAGTATCATAATCATGGTAATATTTCTCTGAACCTAGGTTTATTTTTATATTTTGCAAATCAAATAAAATGACATAACCTGAGTTAGAAACATAACTAGAATTCTTAACTGTACATAAAAATAATTTCCTCTAGTTTACCACAGGATTTGTAACAATAATACCCATAAACTTTGATGTTATTAAATCTCAGGCACACAATATCCCAGTTTAGTCCTAATCTGATCAAATCCAAGCTGTTCCAGGAAGGCAGGGTGACCCTGTAGGATAAACTTTGGGAAGTAATAAATTTAACTGAGATAGCCTAGGCTTCAAATAGCCCAAAGACATGTAGACCTTTCATATTCAAATTCTGAGCTTTTTGGAGAGGAAAAAGGAAACACAACCAAGTTGCAGAAATTCAAGACCCCACACAGAGATATGTGGATGTCTCAGAAAAAAAAGATGCTATAGAAGAATCTATGAGATTATGAAAAAGATCATCAACAGAGCAAAGCTTTTCTTCTGCAAGTTCCCTGATTAACTTTTATATATGTAGAGAACCCCAGGAAAAACCTCTTAGAAACATTGCATAATCTCCTAAAGAAAGCCATTCTAAACTTGTTCTTCAAGTCCCTGTTCTCCCTTGAACATATGTCTTGCTTGTCTCTTTGCTTGCTTGTTAGCTCTTTTGAGCTCCTTTTTCTCTCTTGAACACATGTTCTTTTCCTTTTCCTCACAGTACATCTTTGAAAATAAGTTAATAAATTCTGTTCAGTAACAGCTATCTTGTTTCACTATTTTACCACCTCCTGATTTTTTTTATTATTAGAGAAAATAGGATCAGAATGCTTGTGCCAGTATTAGGATGAACTTTGCCTTCCTGAAAATATCAGTTCCTTGCTTTTCTGTGGGTCAGTGCTCCCTGGGAAACAGGAGTTTAGGTCTCATCTCATTATGCGCAAAATAAATGAACTTCAGATGCAGTATGACAACTGTTTTTGAGATGGCAATACAAGACCAACTCTCTCATGTATGTGATGACAATAGATTTCAGTAGTCCTGATCAATGTCAGACATTTTTCCTAGTGCAAGAGGGTCCAGCAGTGAAGTGGAAGCACTTTTCTTAAGTCCATCTTTTTCACTTCCAAATTTACAGAGCATATACTTTTTCTGATATAGCCTTAAATATAATATTCTTCTAATTACTTTCCTTATGTATTTTCTTCATGTTTGGGTATGAAAAGGAAGAAATATTAAAAGGTGATAGAATTGTCAATTTTCTTCTGTCTTGTTTTCAAAATTCAGTAATAAGAACTTTCAGTAGCAAGTATTTTTAATGACTATACCTTAGCAAGCCAAAGATAAAGCAAAATGATAGTCTACTATTATTATTTGATTATTATTTGCCACGAATCAAGAGAATATTCTACAAAGAAAGGAAGAACAAGTAGGAGAGTAGAAGAAAATTTCCACTTCTGAAAACTATAAAAGTAAAATAAAGAGACAAAAAGAGCAGCAATAACAAGAAATTCTAACAGTAAAACTGCTATCTGGCACCTTATGAGCATCAAAGTCGTATAGTAAGCTTAACCAGGTAGGGGTTCCTTTTGGTCATGCAGGGTGAAAATAGAACACATAAAAAGTGGCATCCATTCAGTGCTTTTTTTTTTTTTTTCATTCTTTTGATATATTTCAAAGTTAATTTGACCTCAAAGGTAAAAAAAAATGTCCAAAGAAAAACATCAATATGTTCCTGCCAAGGGAACCTCAGGTAAAGTTTCAGCTTTCTCTAGGATTAGGCAAATCCCTTTGTCACGAAAAAAAAAAAAAAAAGGGTCTGAAACATGAACATACAAAGGCAGCTTGGCTTGCACTAAGTCAGGGAATTGTTTTTGTTTTGGATATCTTAATTTAACCTCACATTATCCAAAAGCACATAGCTAATTTGAAAATGGTAAGAACATATTTACACCTGAAAAATAATTTCTGTAAAATGTGTTTCAGTGACTCTTAGTTCTAATAACTTTGGAAAAACTATGAGTTATAAGGCTTTCTTTGTGGTTTTTTTTTTTGTTTGTTTGTTTTTTTGTTTTTGGGCCACAACCAGCAGTGCTCAGGGGTCACTCCTGGCTGTCTGCTCAGAAATAGCTCCTGGCAGGCACAGGGGACCATATGGGACACTGGGATTCGAACCAACCACCTTTGGTCCTGGATTGGCTGCTTGCAAGGCAAACGCCACTGTGCTATCTCTCTGGGCCCTTTCTCTGTGTTTTTTTTTTTTAAATGCAGGCAATGAGAGTGTTTTTAAAAATCTCAATTCCAATTCTGTTCTGAGGACATGTTTTAAAGGAAAAAGTAAGAAAATAGATTTTAATTGTAATATATTTGTTACTTTTTGTTTATGATTGGTGGTGTTCAACATCAAACCATCAAGATATTCTGTATTGGGGCCAGCCAGAGTGGTGGCATGGAGCAGTAAGGCATCTGCCTTTCTGGCGCTAGCCTAGGATGGACCATGGTTTCATCCCTTGGCATCCCATATGGTCCCCCAAGCCAGGAGCGACTTCTGAGTCCATAGCCAGGAGTAACTTCTAAGCGTCACCGGTGTAGTCCAAAAAAACGAAAAAAAAAAAAAAAAGCCAAAAAAGATATTCTGTATCACACTAGATAGGATCTCCAATACATATTCAATTTATTTTACGGCAAATGTATTTACTGTATTTATATCATTTATTAAATATTTGAACTAATAAAAAGAATTCTAAATTAGCTAAATTTAGTAAACTAATTATTATTTAGTAAAGTAATTGTTATTCTTGGACAGTTGACTAATTTATATGCTCTCATCTAAATACATTCTCTTCTCCTTATTGTGGAAATTGGGAGGTAGCTGAAATTTAATTGTGTTTTATACATTACTGTAGTCTGTGGCTTCTTTTTATATAGTCTTTTATAAATAATTACAAATTTGTTCATGATTGAGTTTTTGTCATAGATGTATATGACCCTTTCCAGTGTAGTTTTTTCTCTCAGCAATGTTCCCAGTTACCCTCCCACATACCCACCATACATACCACTGGGAAAGGCATTTAATCCCCCCCCTCTCTAATCTCTCTATCTATTTCACTTTCTTTCGTGACTTTTGTGATTTGTACTATTGTTAATGAAGGGGTACCATGCATATCATTTTATCTTCTTTCAGTACCCAGTTTGTGTCCAGAAAGAACAGTTCAACTATTGGGACTGAGTGAACAGTTTCAACAATTGTAATAGTGGGCCCATCTCTACCCTAAATGCACTCACAGCTCTTTGTGGAAAGCTACCTTCTGTGGATCAGTCCTTTTAGCTCTCAACTCTATTGACTCTGGATATTATTACCATATTATTGTTTCTGTTTTTTTCTTTATTTTTTTAATTTTGTTTATTTGTTGGACGACACCTGCAGTGCCCAGGGTTACTCTTTTGACTTTACACTCGGAAATCAATACTGGTACGTGTGGAGGAACATATGGAATGCCAGAGGTTGAACCTAGGTTGTCCGATTGCAAGACAAATTTCCTATAGCCCAATCTTTTATTTTTTTACGTGACTTCTTGGCTACAATACTTTATGTTAATCATATTGTGTTCCCTACTTCACTTATGTCAAGGGGTTTTGAATGAAAATACCAAGTATGAATAACTGAATACTTACCATAAGGACTTGGAAAAGTATATAATTTTCTTTTCATTTTTTACTGGTAGGAGTGTTTTAGCCACATAATGATGTGCTCAGAGCTTAGTTCTAGCTCTGTGCTCAAGAATCATTCAGAAAACCAAAAGTGTTTTGAGAATTTAACTGGTATTGGTCATAGCAGGTCGAGATTCTTATTCCCTATCATATATCTTCTCCTGAATGGTGTATTTTCAAAAATTATTTGGTTTATAATTTTGGGTTTTTTATTTTTTATTTTATTTGGGGATTTATCTGTTATCTGAGTTAAATTAATAGTACTTCTCATAATATGAGACATACTCATTTCATTAACACACTATTTTTATAGTAAACACTTGCTGGTTTTTGAAGTACATATTTTTAAACTGTTTTAATATTATAAAAGTTATGGTATAGGAGCTGAAGAGATAGCAAGGAGGTAAAGCATTTGCCTTGCATGCAGAAGGTCGGTGGTTCAAATCCCAGCATCCCATATGATTCCCCAAGCATGCCAGGACTGATTTCTGAGCATAGAGCCAGGAGTAACCCCTGAGCACTGCCATGTGTGACCCAAAATTTAAAAAAAAAAGTTATGGTATAATAAGATTTTGTAGTTTTCCTTTTATAAAGTCATTACATTTGTAATTTTATTTATTTTTAAATTGTTAAGTTTTTTGGCATTAACTTAATTCTAAATGTATCATATTTCTTTCTTTTTTTTTTTTTTTTGGTTTTTGGGCCATACCCGGTGACGCTCAGGGGTTACTCCTGGCTATGTGCTCAGAAGTTGCTCCTGGCTTGGGGGACCATATGGGACGCCGGGGGATCAAACCGCAGTCCGTCCAAGGCTAGCACAGGCAAGGCAGGCACCTTACCTCTAGCGCCACCGCCCGGCCCCAATGTATCATATTTCTAAAGTGGAAAGTTGCCACATTATATCCACAATCAATATGCTAGTAATCCTACACTTGTGTCCATAGACCCTCTTTCCTTACCACCATAGATAACCTCAATTCTGTCAGTAGAATCCAAAGATTTTTTTTCATTAAAATTTCATATTATTTTGTCTTTTTTCTCTCTCTATAGTTCCTATCAATGAGGTCACTTGGAATTTGTAATAGTACTGATTTTTTAAAATTTTTATTGAGACCATTGTGAATTATACATTTCATAGTTATATCTAATTTAAATATTTATATTTAATTTAACAGTTATATTTAAAGTATATAGTGAGAGTGAATTAGGGCAATTCTTACCACCAGCGATGACCTTCCTCCACCAATGTTCCCAGCATGCAACCCATAACTCTATCCTTAGACCCCTGGACTGCTAGTGTAACAGAAACCATTGGTGTATAGTTTATTATAATTTGGGTCTCTTGATTCTATTGTCATTAACTTTGAGTTGTTTATTTAAATCTGATAATTTTTTATTTTCACTCAATGCTCATAAGAGTGCTTTGCCCCTGGTATCATCCATCTTTTTTTTTTACAGTAGGTAGAAAGACATAGAAATATGAGGCAAAATAAGATGATTCATTTATAAGGTTCTGATAAAAATGCAAAAGAAAGAAAGAAAGAAAGCAATAAAGCAAGAAAGAAAGAAAGAAAGAGAGAAAAAGAGAAAGAAAGAAAGAAAGAAAGAAAGAAAGAAAGAAAGAAAGAAAGAAAGAAAGAAAGAAAGAAAGAAAGAAAGAAAGAAAGAAAGAAAGAAAGAAAGAAAGAAAGAAAGAAAGAAAAAAGAAAGGAAGGAGGGAAGGAAGGAAGGAAGGAAGGAAGGAAGGAAGGAAGGAAGGAAGGAAGGAAGGAAGGAAGGAGGGAAAGAAGAGAAGTAAGGGAAGGAAAGAAAGGAAGGGAAGGAAGGGAAGGAAGGAAGGGAAGGAAGGAAGGGAAGGAAGGAAGGGAAGGAAGGAAGGGAAGGAAAGGAAGGAAGGGAAGGAAGGTAGGGAAGGAAATGAAAGAAGGGAAGGAAAAGAAGGAAGGGAAAGGAAGGAAGGGAAAGAAAGGAAAGAAGGGAAAGAAAGGAAGGAAGGGAAAGAAAGGAAGAAAGGAAGGAAGAAAGGAGAAAAAAGAAAAGAAAAAAAGAAAGGAAGTAAGTAAGAAGAAAGAAAGGAAAGGAAGAAAGGGAAGAAGGAAAGAGCCGCTCTCTAGAAGTTATAAATATGAAATTAAAAAGGGAGTGTGGGCTGGTATGGCAGTTGGTATTGGGGAAATTAGAAAGGAAATTTGCTTGGCCTAAGAGATACAGGATGTCCCTATTGCTGAATCATAATTTCATATGTCTCCACTGTTACAACATAGCCCCACTACAGGTTTTGGTCCTGCTCATTGTCAAATACAAAGTCTTTGTGGTGTCAGGGAATGATCTGCGCAGTTGTGGTTGTTAAAGTCAGTCCCCTGTAATTGGAGATCTTTTTTTTTTTGCACAGATCATAGCATGAAATCTAGGATAGAGTCTTTCTTTATGGTTCCAAAAGTTCTGCTCAGTCACAGTAGTTGTAATCAGTCTTCTGTATTTAATGATCTTGGTTTTTGCACAGATCAAAGGATGTAATGTCTTTTGATATCATCTTACCGTTAGGTGATGAGGTAGGGCAACCTGCCCTTTGATGAAGTTGTTGCTGCTAAATCATCGTCAGGATGTCATATGAACCTACCCTGGGCAAGTTGGTACAAGAGCGGTATTAAGGACTACATCGGACTACCCTGGGAGGAGTTTACTTCTTGGTGCTGCTGCAGGGAATTGTACCAGTTCTAAGGTAGGGATCATTGGATTGGGGATGGATGTTTGATATTTGATCACATGAGGTTTAAATCAAGTCCCCATGACATAGTTCAGGGTGGAAGGAGACCCAGTATTGTAAAATTTATGGGTTTTTATCCTTATTAGATAAGAACTTGTTTCTGGAGCCAGAGCTGTGGCACAAGCAGTAGGGCTTTTGCCTTGCTAACCTAGGATGAATTGTGGTTCAATCCTCCCAGGGCCCAGGGTCCCCTATGGTCCTCCAAGCCAGGTGCGATTTCTGAGCACATAGCCAGGAGTAACTCCTGAGAGTCACCATGTGTGACCCAAAAACAAAGACAAAACAAAACAAAAAAAATAACTTGTTTTTATACATAAGATTTACCCGTTTTAGTGTATCTATGCAAAAAGGAACAATGCCATATTACATCGTTGGTGCATTTGGAAGTAAAAATGACAAGTTATTCTATCCCTGTGCCCTGATTTTGACATGAATTTTTATCTCAAGCAAGAGTAGAATTTTGTACTAAGAAAATCCAAAATAAGCAAAAATAAAAAAATAGAATTAAAAAAGGGAGTAGGTCAGGAGAGGTGGCACAGCAGTAGGGCATTTGCCTTGCATGCAGCTTACCCAGGACAGACCTCGGTTCTATCCCCAGCATTCCATATAGTCCCCCAAGTCAGGAGTGATTTCTGAGAGCACAGCCAGGAGAAACCCGTGAGCATCACTGGGTGTAGCCCAAAAACAAACTAACAAAAAAAGAAGGAGACTACCTTTATATTTGGAAATAAACAAAATAAGTATAATACTAAGATGTTAAATATACAAGGAAAGTATAAATATCCCTATTAAGTCTTTTGAGATAGTCTTTGGAAGGATGACCAGGGTCTACCGATTTATTTGGTTTGCTCAGTCTCAGATATATGGAATGTAATCAGTTTCTTTTATTCAATAATCTGTATTTTTGATTTACTGGTAGCTTATTTTACTATAAAAATGCTTCCAATTTGATTTAATCCATTTGTTTATCATATTTTGTTTTCTTGTCAATAGTATTGCGTTATTGATGACACCAGTAAAATCTATATCATGGAGTACTTTATATATTTATTTATTTTGGATTTTAGGTCATAACTAGTGACCCTTAGGACTTACTCCTGGCTCTTCTCTCAGAAATCGCTCCTGTCTCAGAGGACCATATGAGATGCCCATACCCGTATATCTACATTCATCCTGTGTCATTCATGTGCAAGGCAAATGCCCTACCACTGTGCTACCACTTGGGCTCCTCACAGAATACTTTAACTGCCTTCTTAAATTTATTGTATAGAACCTGTCTTAATCTGTCTAGATCTTAATTTGAGTTAACTATTTACACATGATTTGAGATAGTGATCCAATATTATTCTTTTGTATAAACTTATTTTACTGTTTTGATTGCTATAACTTTCTTGAATAATTTAAAGTTGGAGAATATAATATAATCCTTCATTTTTTCTTAGAATTGCTTTTAGTTTGGGGGCTGGAACAATAGCAAGAAGGTAGGGTGTTTGCCTTGCATGCAGAAGGATGGTGGTTCAAATCCTGGCATCCCATATGGCCCCCCGAGCCTGCAAGGAGTGATTTTTGAGCACAGAGCCAGGAGCAACCTCTGAACGCTGTTGGGTGTGAACCAAAACCAAAAACAAACAAACAAAAAGAATTGTTTCTAGTTTTTAGAGAGTTTGTACTTGATAATATTTCCATGGAGGCAAAGACAGCATCCTTATTAAATATTGATATATTCAAAATCCAGATAAAATAGGGAAATAAAAGTAATTTTCAATAAGTATTTTAATTCTTTTCTATATCTTTGAGCTCTTTAATCTTTATGTTGACTTCCACTTTGTTCATATTCTTAAAGACATATCAAAACAAGGAGAAAAGCATTCATTATTGTCAATATCACTTTTCTTATTTCAGACTAGTTCTAATATTTCACTTACTTAGAAATCCAAAAATATCCCTTTCTGTTACTCAAAATATGGGTTCTTACTAACTTAAATTTTGGAATACTTTTGTGTGGTTCTGAGACCTTCAATCTCTGCTTTACCAAAAATCATAGAGCAAAGATGCCTGTCTGCTATGTTGATATTTTTGAGGAATAATTCTCTTGAGTACCAACTTCTTTAAATCTTATGGTTTCTTTATTATTTTTATAACTGTTAAGGAAGTTAAAATAAATGAATGATGACATTTTCCTCTATTTGTTTCTGTTCAGCACAAGAACATGATTCAGCACATGCAACTTGCTAATTTATATCAAGTATATTCATATTAAAACACATTAGAGGTGCCAGAGCAGTGGTGTAAACAATAGGGCGTCTGCCTTACACGCACTAACATAGGATGGACCACAGTTCCATCTATCAGTGTCCCATATGGTCCCCTATGCCAGAAGCAATTTTTGAACACATAGCCAGGGATAATCCCTGAGCATCACTGGATGTGGCCCCCAAAACAAACAAATAAAAAACCAAACAAACAAAATAACACCACATTAGAAATGTCTCTTGCCATCCCCATTGAACTAGCATTCTTTACACTATATTGTTTGACATCAATAATTTCTATTGTGTTTTCTTTAAATGATCACTTTGCAGTGACTAATTTAAGTTTGTTTAAATGGTGTCTGGTTTCTACCAGCGGTTTATGAGTATATTTCTTAACCTGAAAATATACTTAAACTACTTATTCATTGTAAAAGTACCATATATTATGTTTACATCTACTATATACATTAAATCATTTCCTATAATCCTAATGTAATTTTATTTCATAATACAATGGTTATGAGATAATGTAAATTTAGTTAGCAATATTGTTAGATGCTGTCTCTCATTCTACTAAATATTTAATAAAAAAACTTTGGCATTTTAAAATGTTTGGAAGTTCTAGGATATATTAAGGAGGTCCAAATATTTTAAATTAAATGGTACAGAGTTTTATATAATATCGACATGACATTTTATATCAATATTATAATTATGATGTGATACTTGTAATACTAAATGTATTGTATTCTCCAACAAAATAAGTTAAGATGGCATAAATTAAAATTATAATATGGTAACTTAGTTTTATGAATATGTATTAATGAACATTTTTAATTTTTAATTTATTTTTACTTATCTTTATTTTGATTACAAGTATATTTTTGGTGCTAGAAAAGTCATACACCATGATAAGTTATACAAAATTCTCAGATAATGCACATTCAGTAATTCTTAACAAAAATTTATGTCGGAAACATTTTTAAGTTTTGATAATTAAAAAAATTTCTATATTATTTATCTTTTTCAATAATTAGTTAATAATCATTAAAATAAATAATGTATTCAATAAATAATTGAATAGATTGCCTTACTTATAAGAAGACTTTTTTTTATTACTCCTGTTTCTTCATTAGCTCATCCTATTTACTAGTTATACGGTGTTTAGCTGTTTCTTTTAAAAATTTTTGTGTAGGGGCTGGAGCTATAGCTATAGCGCAGTTGTAGGGCAATTTGCCTTGCATGCGGTTGATCCAGGTTGAACCTTGATTCACTCCTGGGCATCCCAGATGGTCTCCCAAGCCAGGAGAGATTTCTTTAAAAATTTTTGTGTAGTGGCTGGAGCTATAGCTATAGCGCAGTTGTAGGGCAATTTGCCTTGCATGCGGTTGATCCACGTTGAACCTTGATTCACTCCTGGGCATCCCAGATGGTCTCCCAAGCCAGGAGAGATTTCTGAGCACACAGCCAGGAGTAACCTCTGAGCATCAGCGTGTGTGGCCAAAATCAAAATAAAACAAAACAAAAAAAAAATTCTTGCATAACTTATAAGCAAAAGCCTTGATTAGAACCACAGATTTTTTTTAAGAAATCTAATATATTTAAGCACCTTGATTACAAACATGTTTTTAGTTGGGTTTCACTCATAAAATGTACACCCCCCTTCACTAATGCAACCTTCCTACCACTAGAATTGCATGCTAAGTGCACCCGTTCTGAGCTATATCTATCAACCATCATCATATCATCATCCATCATATAAAAGTATGTTTCTATCTTTTATTACTCAAATTTTATATACTTGCTGGCATAATTATTGATCAGTCTTCCAAGATACTTTCTGTGTATTTAAAGATGAAACAACATAATAATCCATAATGTTATAACTAAAGACAAATATTAGTAATATGAAAAAATATCCTTATAATACTTATGCTTACTAATCAACAAATTGTTTCTTGCCCAATCACTATGAGGGTGATGGTAACAGTACATTGTGATGGTGCTTTTCTTGTATATAACTGACTTAGATTTAGTCCCTTGTATCATATAGAGCCCAAAAATTCTAACAAGAGTGATTCCTGAATATAGAGCCGAGCCAGGAGTTGATTGTGACTATAATTCCGTGCCTCAAATAAGTTTGTAAACGATAAGAAAGTATGCCAATCATCATACTAAAAAGTTTTGATTTTATCTCTAAGTATACTACTTTGTAATAAGGTTCTATAAGAGTAATGTAATAAAGTAATATATTTTATATAAGAGTTACTGTGTTTGTTTATTAATCATTTTTATTTGGCTGGTTTTAAGCAATAAAGCAGTGCTCCAGAGCTACTTTTGGCTCTGTAACCAGAAATTGTTCCTAGAAGTTCTTGGAGAATATATGGACTGCTGGGGGTGGAACATGAGCAAGCAACATACTCAATACTCACTATATCATTTCCAGATCCTACCATATGTTGCCAATTTTATCTAATTTGTTAAACAAATATTATTGGTCAATTGTTAAATAATATTAGTATTGGATCATAAAGTTGTTTAGATTTAAGGACCTACAAGATCCTTGATAAAATGTGCTAAGAAATTCATCTTTGAATACTAATTGATCTAAGAGAAATAGCTGCAATCTGCACCGTTTTGCTCTCCAATATTTTATTTCAAAATCAATTTTGAAAATTCATGTTCATAAACAAAAATACCTGCTTCTAAACCTACTGAGCTTTAACTTATTACATTTTAAAGCACATGATTTAGAAATACATTTTCATGTTTTCAAACCTAAATATCAATAAGATAAAAATGAACAAGCAAGTCCAAATCCAATGGGACCTTGTCTTATGAAGCAGATCAATGAAGATTTCAGCTAAGCTCCTAAGAAAAGAAAAATTGTCCACCTGCTAAGAAACCTGTATTTCTTCAGGCTGTTTGTATATTTCTGTCATTGAAACAGAGCCAAATGCTATGGCTTTATCTTTTAGCTTTTCCATACAGGTCCTTTCCCTATTAATATAGCTCCACCTTTAAAACAAATTAAATTATTCATTTTGAGTGTTATATGTGAGGAGAATCATGGGTTTAAAATATAAAACAAAGATAAAATTTCAAAGATAATTTAAATTTGAATAACTGGTACATTCAATTTTATATTTTCCATTTAAGTTGGTCTAAAAATAGATTTTGACAAGAAATAGCAAACTAGGTCAGTTAAGATTTTGTGTGAGCAATTTCCCAATGCATGTGTGATAAGAGAGATACATCAAATAACATGGACATAAAAATTTCCCCCAACTGCTATATTTGAGAGCATCAAAAATCAGTGGTGACTATTGGTAGCAAAATTCTTTTCCAGGCCACTCAATGATGCAGTAACTTGAAGGGAATCAATAAGAGAGAAAGATGAGAGAGCAAAATGCCTTTAAGCTATGGAATAAAAGTTCTCAATCTTTCTTAAAAGTCTCTTATGGTCAGGTTGTCGAACTACAAAACATAGAAACCCTGTGCAGCTGTCACAGAAAAAAGATGCTTGACTGTGAAAGCTAATTCTGTTATAAACCTTTAACTAAAAACACACTTTAGTTTAAAGAAGGAATTTGTAATTGGAGAAATCTTTATAAAAATCCTATTTATTTTATTTCTCATATAATTTTCTGTGTGCCTAGTTTAGATTTTTTTCACTCAATATTTATATTTTTGTTCAGGGGTCATTAGCGCTTCTCAGAGTTTACTCCTGACTCTACACTCAGAAATTATTCCTGGCAGGTTCAGGGAACCATATGAGGTACCTGAGATCGAACCTGAGTAGGCCACCTTCAAGGCAAGCATAATTCCTTCTGTACTATATTTCTTTCCTCAACACTGTTTTTCTTTCTTTTTTTTTTTTTTTTTTTTTTGGTTTTTGGGTCACACCCGTCGGTGCTCAGGGGTGACTTCTGGCTGTCTGCTCAGAAATAGCTCCTGGCAGGCACGGGGGACCATATGGGACACCGGGATTCGAACCAGCCACCTTTGGTCCTGGGTCGGCTGTTTGCAAGGCAAACACCACTGTGCTATCTCTCCGGGCCCATTTTTTTCTATTTTTAATTATGTGAACAATGATGCAAAAAAAAAAGGACAAGGTAAAGTTACAGTGGAAGGACAATCACTCAAAAACAGAGTTCTCAGAAGAAATCCCCCTGCTGACACCTTAATTTTGAACTTAAAATCAAATATCATTAAGAAAAATAAAACAGAACCCATATACAATTACTTTGTTCCTCAACCCCCCAGATTGTAGTACATTACAACATTTCTTAGCAGTATACAAAGCAATCCAAAGCCATACAATTTATGTAACTTCTTAAATTTGAAGGCATAGTAGTTTTTTACATTTCCATGCACACACATATTAGTTTAAGTTAACCTCAAAAGTTTAAGTGATTTATTTTTAAGGTTTAGAGTCAAAGGAACACAGTAAAAATGATGTTAGAGTGGCAAATATTGTTTTCATAAGCCCACCAAAGTATGGGGGACATGGAAAGGAAAAGCCTTGCCCTAAATACAAGGAGACCCTACCCCTGAAGTTTCCTGACATAAGACCAACTCTAGGCTCCAGGCAAACTAGTTTGTCCCATCTAGGTCATTGTCTGTAGTGCAAATACAGTTTTATTTTTCACAAAGTCTCTGTTGTTGGTATCATGACTCTGTATTGAAGATCCTGGAATCTGTATATCCTACATTGAAGTCAGGATGATGGGGAGTGTCCTTTAATTTCAACTCACAATTAAAGGGCAATGCAGAAAGCCCTGTCCAGTAAGCAAGTTGTTGTTATTGTTTAAGCCTTCTCAGTGTTAAGGGAAGAATCTTTTGAGTAGATCGATGTCAGAGCAGCAGTAGGGTCTTCCCTGGAAGAGGAATGCTTCCAGGTGATGCCATAGACAACTTTGGATGTTTCATAGATGGTTTCCCTGGTTCAGGGGTGAATGGAGAATGCCCATTCTTCTGAGGCCTGTGCCAGGTCATCATGTCAATGTTCAGGGTGTAAGGTCTCATTGCACTGTAAGATTTGTGTGTTCCTATCTCTATTATATAAGAACTTATTTGTATGTATAGTATTTTCCATTTTAATATGCCTATGCAAACAAGGAATAATGCCACGTGGCATTATCAGTGCACATGGGGGCCGCAAGAACAAGTCCAACAATTCCCGTGACTTGGTTCAAACATAAGCATTAAACCGGGGGACTATTTCACAAAAAATTCCATATTGAACAGTTCACAAAGAGAACGAAAGATAAAAAGTGGGGAAAAATAAACAATCTAACTTAAGACAGTGGACACAATTGTCACCGTTTAAGGGGATATTCAATAATAGTTATAGCGGTTGAGGGAACATATCTACAATATTCAAAGAAGAAAAGCATGTCCTTTTTATGTCATTAGAAATAGTAGGGAGGAGGGTGCTGAATCCTGGACACCACTTTGGTCTGTGATTTAGCCTTTGGGAGTCTGCAAAATGACTCCCCGCTGTTCCATATAGGGAAATGAATTTGAGTGGGAACTAATCAGAAACCTAGTATAGTAGCAACCACAGTTACACAATGAAAGAAGGAAGAGGCCAAGAGGGCGCTGAGAGTAAACAAGTAGAAAAAGAGTACTGGTCTCTTCCCAGCCTGAGAGTCCATCCTTTAATTTTTATTTTGAATATAGCACCCCCACATGGTTTTTAAAATGGAGACAAATGAGAAAAAAAATTACCAGTGAATGTCCTGACATATACCAATGCTGCATCGGCCCGCCCTCCTCCCCACATGTACTCCCTTAGTATAGAGAGAGAAAGGGGGAAAGCCTGAGGATCACTATAGAGTCCACCTGGGCCAGCAACCAGGGAAGGCCTGAAGTCTAGGGGAGAAATAGGGGAAAGGCTGGGGGTCTGCCAAGCCTCCCAGAACCCCCTAAGCTAGGGAGTAGGCCTCTGGCATGGGGTGTCCCCTAACGCCATACCTGGGAAGAGCTGGCCTCCAGGATCAAGGAACCAGAAGCTAGCTATCTGCCTGTCCTCCTCCCCATGCTCCTCCCCCCTAGAGTAGGGGGGAAGCCTGAGGACTCCAAAAGAGTTCACCTTGAAGCCACTTCAGGCCACCCGAGCTGGCAGTCAGGGAAGGCCTAGAGTTCAGGGAAGAAATAGGGGAATGGCTGGGGGCGGCCTGCCACACCTCCCAGCACCCCCCAAGCTAGGGAGTAGGCCTCTGGCATGGGATGTCCCCTAACCCCATACCTGGAAAGAGCTAGCCTCCTCTGTTTTTAATCTATGAGCTGAATAGGTAATCTAGAAATCATAAATACATAAATAAGGCATGTAATATTCACTTATTCAATATTAACTTAATGTTTTGAAGAATAATTTTTGAAGTATGTTCTATTTAGTTTTCTGTTTCTTTATGACTTCCATCACAATAGTGTGTAGGAATGATTTTTTTAAGCAGTAACATTTTAGACCTATGTTGAAGGGCAATGCTATTCTGTTAATTGTCCAGCATTTATTACAATTTTAGCTAATTTATTACTAAGATACATGGTATAATGACATTGAAACTATAGTAATTAACCTTGATATATTTTGGACTCTCATGCAACATGTCTGGGGTTTTAATGACATTATTTTTAAATAAATTTGTTGTTTAAAGTATATAATGTTGATATTCATCTAGTGGGGCATAAGAAAACCACTGTAGTCTAATAAGACTCTTAGACCAAAGGTATAACCTACCATTTCTGGTGTAAAAACACTCTATTTATGTTTCACTTAATAATAAATGCCAACATTAATCTAATGAGCATGACTGATACTTTATCTGAACCCCAATTATCTTTTTATCTAATTGTATTTTTACCATAAAATCATTATTTTATGAAACCTATTATTTCATCTTTCAGGAATATATTTCTTCAGTTTATATGAGGTCAGATTTTATCCTTATATCAATGCCATATTTTAATTAACTTCTATGATTACTTGATTACTGTTGTTTACTTTCTTTACTTATTTT
Organism: Suncus etruscus; assembly: GCF_024139225.1. Lineage (NCBI taxonomy): Eukaryota > Metazoa > Chordata > Mammalia > Eulipotyphla > Soricidae > Suncus > Suncus etruscus. The sequence continues at coordinate 37,898,516 of NC_064848.1, forward strand.
ACAAATAATTTCATGAAATACAGTGGCCTTCTGCACAGTTGAAGTCTTCATTCTTCCATTACAAATGTATTCTGTGAAAGTCTTAAACAGCAGAAGCAGAGACTACTTAAAAATTCACGTAGTAGATCAACAGACTCATAAAATTATTAATATTTTCAGATAAATATTCATTTATGTATCATTTCATATAGTGTATAATTATATTTGAGGATAGTTATGAAAAATTATAAACATCTGGCAAGGATAAAGATATTACATTAAAGTAAATTTGAACATATAATGAAATTAAATGAATAAGTTAGAAAAGGCTTTAGAATTATTAAGAAGTTAATGATGAGTAGACTATAATAGGCATTAAATTTCTACAGAAATTTCTAAATTAGTGGTATTATTTCCTAATTTCTTAAGATAGATAAATCTTGAAACAACATGAAGAAACAAGAATTCTGGAACATTGTTGGTGGTAATAAAATCTGTGCCAACATTATGGATAACAGAGTTAGGTTTTCACAAACATCGTGTTTATTAAATATGTTATGTGGAATATTTTAAGGACATATTTTATCTATATACATATATCTTCCATATAATCCAGCAACCATGCTTGTGGTTATATAGATTCAGTAATTAAATTAGAATCTTAGAAATAGTATTTACATCTTCATCAAATAATTATTTATAATAGCCATGCCATTCATACAACCTAGTTGTCTTTTGATAAATTAATTATCAAAGTTTATGTGGAATATTCATGTAATGGTGTTATGTATCTTTTAAACAGAGGGATCCTTGAACCTATAGATCAGAGGTCTCAAACTCGCGGCCCGCGAGTACAACATTTTGTGGCCCTGCCCTAGAGAAATCTTTTTTTGTTTTGTTTTGTTTTAGTTGTATGGGTCACAATGTTCAAGGCTTACTACTGACTTTGCACTTAAGTATCACCCCGACTTTGCATCCTGTGGCCCCCAGGAAAATTGAGTATGAGACCCCTGCTATAGATAGTACAACTATTAGGACTCATGTTTAGGATGAACTAATCAGGTTTAATTCCCATAGCCACAAGGTCTCTTGAGCATTACTATGTGCAGCCCTGGTTTTCAAAAACTCTAGCAGTTTGGTACAGGTATCCCTAACACTTCAAGACTGAGATGTATCATTTCTTCTAACAATTATACTGAAACTTGCCCTTATAGTCAAGAATTAGTGGTGGAGGAGTCAGGGACTTCTTGAGTTTCAGTTGAGGGTTAAGGTTCCTCTCCCTCTTTCTGACAAACAAAACAATAAGCACAAAAGAATTATAGTTCCTCTATAGTTTTCAATGTTGATATATGAATAAATATAATAATAAACTAATATGAACACAAGAAGAAAGAAAGCAAAAGAAAGAGAAAGAAAGAAAGAGAAAGAAAGAAAGAAAGAAAGAAAGAAGAAAGAAAAGAAAGAAAGAAAGAAAAAAGAAAAAAGAAAGAAAGAAAAAAAGCAGGAAAGAGAAAGCAGGAAAGAAAGAAAGAAAAAGAAAGAAAAGAAAGAAAGAAAAAAGAAAGAAAGAAAAGAAAGAAAGAAAAAGAAAGAAAGAAAGAAGAAAGAAAGAAAGAAAGAAAGAAAGAAAGAAAGAAAGAAAGAAAGAAAGAAAGAAAGAAAGAAAGAAAGAAAGAAAGAAAGAAAGAAAGAAAGAAAGAAAAGAGAAAGAAGAAACAAGTATATCATTATACTCAAATTAACTGGATCCAGAATATCAAGTGCTACATGAAACTGGTATGAGGGATCTAAAATAGACCATCAGACAGCAGAGAGTAGAAAAAGGCATAAATAGGCATTATTAGGGAGACATAAATCAAAGGGAAATGGCACAGTAAAAAAAAGATGAATTACTTCTAAAATCTATCTTATTGCATTGCCATTTAAAAATACTAATAATGTACTTAATTGTGTTTAAATGGAGTAACTTAGATTAATTCTTCTACTTCTTGTTTGAGTATTTCCCAAAATTACTCAATGATTTAGGTATTACTAAGATGAACCAGCTGAATGGTTGAAATGTGAGAGTCTGGAAATGTGGTCCAGAAGGACACTACAGGTGTCAGTGAAATCTAAGGCCATCTTAGTTGATACTTGGGGGCACCATAGTCATATCCAGCAGTACTTAATGGCTTCCAGAGTTTATACCTCAGAGATGCTTGAGAAGTTAAATAGTGTCAGATTCAAACTGGGTTATGATGTATGCAGACTAAATCTACACCCCTATAGAATCTCTCTAGTTCCAAGGGTACTGTTGTTGCCACAAAAGGTAAATAGAGTATCAAGAAACTTTTTGATGGTACTGAACAATACACAGTAGCATTAGAAGTCTTTTAATTTTGATCATAAACATTGTGTTGATTTAATTTATACAGCCTTCATATTTACCAATTTGCGCTGGGATTAATTACATTTTAAAATAATGCCAATAAAAAATTATAAGTGTTTTATTGCCCAAAATGCAAAATACAACTCCATATAAATCTCAGAAATATCAGACAGATTCAATATAAAGGTGACTTTACTAAATTATAAAAATTAGTAATTGGAAAATGTCAAGGTTATCAAAGACCGAGCAAACTGTTATATGCTCAGTAGTCAAAGGAAACATGAAATTTTAAATGCAATGTGAGCTCCCTCAGTCGAATCTGTAACATGAAAATACACTACTTGAATAGGATGATAAGGTATTAATAAATTTATATAATTTAAAGTTATTGTATTATTATAAGCTGCTTTTATATGTTAAACATTTGTTAAGTATCACACTTTAGTGAATATCAGTCAATTCACTGAAATGTCTTGTATTCATAACATTTCTCTATATCTAAAAAAAATGTTCTATGCCAGATTTTATATGTTAAAATAAAAGCTTTCAGAATAACCTACATTGTTCAAAACTATAAATTTGAAAACGTTTTTTATATTTTAATTTTAGTCTAACTTACCTGGTGATATTAGGTATTTATCCTGGCTCTGTACTAAGAAAATACCTCCTAGAGGTGCTTAGAATGTCATAAGTTCTGTAGGATATTCATGTTCAAGACAAGGTCCCTTACCCACATACTAAGATATAGAAATAAATAAAACATATGAAATATAGACATAATCCACTTTATAAAATATGATTTTGGGACAGTGCTATTAGTTTTAAGTTGTAAAATTAGAATGCAGTGCTTTATGTAAAGCCTTCATCGATATTTCTCAACACAGTTATACATTTGTCAAATTGGCTTATAGAGTTTACTTATTACATTCATGAAATATTTCTATTCCACAACCACACACACACACACACACACACACACACACACACACACACACACACAGATATAATCTTTTTTTTTTTTTTTTTTTTTTGGTTTTCGGGTCACACTTGGCAGCGCTCAGAAGCGCTCCTGGCTCTATGCTCAGAAGTCGCCCCCAGCAGGCTTGGGGGACCATATGGATGCGGGATTTGAACCACTGTCCTTCCACATGCAAGGCAAATATGCCTTACCACTGTGCTATCTCTCCGGCCCGACACATATTTTTAAATTTAACTATATTGTTGATAGTTTACTAAACTCATCATTTTAATTAATATCTTCTTAGAATTTTTTGTCTTTTTTTCCTGAAATTTGTGTGCGTTAGTGTTAGGTCACCCTAAATCAGGGGTCTCAAACTCGATTTACCTGGGGGCCGCAGGAGGCAAAGTCGGGGTAAGGCAGGGCCGCATAAATATTCGCAATAAAAATTGCATTAGTTAGAAAAAATCGCAAAAAATCGCATTAAACATTTGCATACCCTGAACGGAACTGCTTGGGGTATGCAAATGTTTAATGCGATATTTTTCTTACTAATGCGATTTTATTGTGATTATTCGGTAAGAGAATAATCGTGAATACTGCAATATTTGAAGGCTAGCCCTGGGCCACAAAATGTTGTATGGGGAGGGCCTCAGGCCGCGAGTTTGAGACCCCTGCCTTAAATAATATGGCCATATTGCCCTTAACCCAAAACAATGATGTCTTCCTCTTTTTATATGTCAAAGACTGACCAAGGTGGGATGAACTTCTAGATATGTTCTTTACCTTAATTCCACACCTCTCCTGTAGGTGGTCTTATCTTCCCAATAATACTGTGGACTGTCTGGGCTCCTTTTCTTGCTTCACATGTGGTGGAAAAATCCCTGAACCCATGTTTCATTTCTATTTTAGCCTGGGTTGGATTTTTTTCCTGTGGTGGTCCTGCCTGCAGACTTGCTTCCCCATTACCATGGGCTTAGAGAATGTGGATTTAGTCAGATCTGGCATGGATCCCATTACACCTCGTCAAAAGCAGAATTCTTACAAGTGATGTAGCCAAGCCACAGATTCCTTCTATGGGATAAGGAACATTCCAAGCTGAAGCGTTCCTTCACTTCCCCACGGACAATACAAACTTCTCAAGAGAAAGAGGAAAGGAAACCAGTAGAAAATCGAAAAGGTAATCTGAAAAACAAGTGGACATATCACACTAAAGCAGAGATTATAGAGATAAAAAGTAATCAAATTCAAAATTTTAGTTTTGCTTTTTGATCCAGCTCTCACTGGACTTCAGAATTTCATTACATAAATTCAATACTATTGTACCTGTGTAATTCTACATGTTTGACTGACTTTTTTTTTTAACCAAAATCATTATTAGGGAGATATAAAGAGGTCAAAATTTTTTAGGCAAAAAGGTTTGTGTCCTAGTTTATGAAAGGCCTAGTTATGAAAGCCTTGTGGGCAATATAACACAGGTATAATTTAAGTATGGTGTATGCATAATCTATGCTTTTCTTTTTTTACCACACTTTCCTTTAGTACATCTTCTTACAGCCAAACTCTAAAATTTTCTCACCATCTTACTCCCTGGCTTTGTATTTAGGCAGTGCTTTGCTCTTTCCTGTTTAACATCAAAGATGGGTCAGTCTTTACAGATGTAATATACTCTTATTTATATACTATGTATGTGTGTGTAGATATGTGTGTGGTGGCCACTGTTACTCTCATTTAATGTCCATCTGTGTCATACATAACTGTCTATCTGTCGTAGCACAAAGTTCTTCTCCTCTTCCCCCTCTCTCCCCCTTCCTTGCCCCACTCTACCAAACCTTTTCTATTGTTTCCCTACTGTTCACTTAACCCTGATTTGTTGCTATCTCTATTAAACCACGTTACCTTTAAAGATCTACACCCCCTTAGACCCTGTTGCTCACACCCAACTCTACCCATTCACCCACTCATTACCATGGACTGCTTCCCTTGACCAAAATTCCATGAACAGAATCAGCTTTTCGAGTGGACCTTACCTCAAGAACTTATCTTAACCCACGACTCCACCCAACAGCTGCAGAACATTTCCACTGCTGCGTGTCTGCCATTAACTAACAGATAACCTCTTTGACTGAAGCAGTAATCCAGATTCTATCCAGCCTAAATTCGTTAACAGACAAATGGAGGATATGTCTATTTCTTTATTTGCATTTATTTATTGGGATGATGTATTGCTCCTTTGGACTTGTTCAGTACAAAATATTAGATGATATATGTATTTCTTTATATGCATTTCTTGAGAGAACAGTGTTGCTACTATACTTATGTATTAGTAATTAAAGAACAAAACATCAACTGAGGGATAAAAACTACAACCAAGCTATAGTCCACCGGTACCCCAGTAGTACTTTTTGGCATGATCCTTTTTCGTTTTTTGCATATACTCAGAAAAATGGGGACATTATGTAAGAGAGGACATCCTGCTATTAGGGTTAGGGACTCCAAAATGTATGTGCTGTATGTGGTACTGTAACTTTGAACATTTGATGAGTTAAGCTTCAGTTGCTCTGAGACCAGCCTCACACACCCTGAAATTTGGGTGCTATCAACAGAACCAATGATAGATTTCAAGTCATATTGTCAATTACTATCAAACCAGGCCAGGTTTTGTGATCTTCAGTCAATAACTAGCAAACCAGGGCAATCTTCATGACACCCTGGCAACTTTAGGTCTTGTAAAGAAACCAAGGATTTTAATTACAGAGCCTGATTACAACAACCATGAGAAGAACTTTTTCAAGGACCTTGAAGAATTAATTCATAGGGTTAGGCAAACTAAGATTGTCTGAATACTGTAGTGTGAAATATGTTCAAATGTTTCCTGGGAAAGGCTACCCTGTTCTTATGCTAAAAGTTTTTTTTTTACTTTTGTATTTCCCCAGTTTTTACTGTGCTTGTGAAAAACTATGCCACCCTTTTAGTCATTTAATTTTTTGCTTTTTAATAAACAGAAAAGAGGCAGATGTTAGGTCAAGCAGCCTTTAACCTATATAATTTGGGCGTTTTGGCTTTCACTCTTAAAGATGATGGCTCCCTCTCTTACATGTCAAAGACCGACCTGGGCAGGAAGAACTACTAGATAGGTTCTTTACCATAATTCCACACCGTCCATGGGGGGTCATTCTATCTTCCAGTAAATACCATAATTCTGACTGGCCTCTCTCTCTCTTGTTCCTTGTGGTGGAAAGGTGTCTGGACCCATGATACATCATGTATACTTTGGGATTGTATTATTTATCCATATGGTCAGGAATCTCATCTTCCTGTTGTTCAGTGTTTATTGCAGCTTGGGTCTCAGTCTGTCCCACCACTCAGCTCTTCTATAAGTAACCTTGTTTCCGTTTTCCATATTGAAAAGTGAGTGAAAATAATTTTAATAAAAGTTATAAAAATGTTGCTAAAATATATCTCTATGGCAAGACAAGTTATTTTAGAGCATTTATTGAGCAGTGATTTATATTCTTTTATTTTAGCTTATAATACTATTATAATAGCATAAACAAACTTTTAAAAACTATTTTATATTAAACTGAGAAAAAGGAAAATCTATAGATAGTAACACTTTTGCTACAATTGCACTTTGGTAACTTTAAACTATATTCTTTAAAAATTTAAATTTTTTAAATTTAATCATCTTTGTTTTGCCATTCTGCAAATAATATAAAAATATGCTTATACTTAAAATTGAAATTCAATTTTCTTAAGACTAAAAAGTGTATGTAGAGGGACTAAATCTGTCAAAATGTAACTTTTGATAGTTTTTACTTCCTCTATTAAATATATATACTAGGGGTCATAGTGATAACACAGTGGTAGAGCATTTGCCTTGCAGGCAGCTTCCCAGGGTGGACCTGGGTGCCACCCCTGCTTATATCATCCCCTGAGCCAGGAGTGATTTCTGAGCGCATAGTTAGAAGTAATCCTGAGCATTACTGGGTGTGGCCCACAAACAAATAAATGTATATATACTAGGAGCTACAGGGGAGAATGCAGGGGATAGGGTGCTTGCCTTCCACATGGCCAACCAAGGTTTCAATCTCTGGCACTCTATGTAGTAAAAATACATGTTTTTACTCTTTTTTTTTTTTTTTTTTGGTTTTTGGGCCACATCTGGTGACGCTCAGGGGTTACACCTGGCTATGCGCGCAGAAGTTGTCAGAAGTTGCTTCTGGCTTGGGCGACCATATGGGATGCCGGGGGGATCAAACCGCGGTCCCTCATAGGCTAGTGCTGGCAAGGCAGACACCTTACCTCTAGTGCCACCGCGCCAGCCCCCATGTTTTTACTCTTATGTGGAATATATTTACAGAATATATTTTACAGAAAATTTCAAACAAAATAAATTCACCGAAAATGATGTTTAAGCATAGAAGAAAAGTGAAGTTCTGTGAAACTGAAATTACGTTTATCAACCAATATAAAATATATAGATTTAAAAAAATCCAAAATTCTTAGTATCACATAAAATGCACTATGATGAACTTTAGGGAATATGTACTCATTTTGTGGTATATTTTTCAAGTGAAATGAATATCAGAATAATAGGAATTAAATTTCTATATAAAAGTCTTTCATTTTTTGATGCAATAGCACGTAGGATTATTCTTTTTCCAAGATCCTGCTTATTTTTTTTTAATTTTTATTGTGACCAAGTGCATTACAAATCTTCCACTGCATCATTTATGGTACATAGTGACAATGAATGAGGGGCATTCCCACCACCCTCCACCCCTGTTCCCAGCATGTATCCTATATCTCCTCTGTTACCCCGCAGAATGCAAGTGCAACTGGTCTCCACTTTACAGCTTGTTGTAGATTGAGCATCCATTCCACCATCATTGGAGAAAAACAGTATAAGAAAAAAGGGAGAAAAAAATTTGGTAACAACTACCAAAAAAAGAAAGAGGGAAATAAAAGAAAAAAGAAAGAAAAATGGAAGAAGAAAAAAGAAAAAATGCACTGGGCAAATAAAAATAAAAATAAATCACCAAATAATAACCACAAGAGTGAGCAGAAAGGTGCCTCCCATCCTGAACACGTGTCATGTGGATATAACGCAGTCTCAGAAGATTGGACAGTGTTAGTCCAATCCCAAACCCCAGATCCCAGACGTACAACTCCAGGCAACACTACCAGGAACTAAGCTCCATTGGGAGATTTATAACACTGCTCTGGCACCAACTTGTGCCAGTTTTGATATGACAACGAGGAAAGGACAACTTGACCTAAAACCAGGTTGTCCTATCACATCACCTAACACTAAATGGAAATCAGAAGAGGTATCATCCTTTGAACTGTGAAAAATATGAGCACCAACAACAGAAAACTGACTTTGACAACCGTGACTGAACAGAACCTACCTTGGGACCAATAAAAAAAACTCTACTCTAGGCTGTAACCCAGGACTCATAAAAACAACAACAACAACAACAACAACAACAACAACAACAAGATGTCTTATTGCAGAGGTCCAACTTGGACAACAGAGACTGAGCAGAACCTTTGGATCCATAATATCCTAGGCTTCGGCTTAGGGACTGAACGAAAACAGGGAGCAAGTGTTACAGAAGACTGAACACAACTACAATGATGAATAGGAACCTCTAGAACCGTAAAGACTCTATCCTAGACCTTGACCTATGCGCAAATACCAAGCTCGCTAGCTACAGTGGCTTGATTTTTCTCACACACAACTGAGAGGAAAGTTTCCTGGCACCACAAAAAAAGCCTTTGGGATGGGGTAATGAGTATATATGGAGCCAGAGGTTGATCACATGATGGTATGCTTCAAGGATGGAGAAACCCTGAATCTCTTAAGCCACGGGAATTCCCTTTCTTCCTCAATGCTTACAGTGCCTATGCAAAAAAAAAAAAAAAAAAAAAAAGTGGGGGGGAAAGCCAAACCCTGCCACTCCAGAACCTCTACGTTTTCTTGTTTTGTTTTGATTTGTTACTTTTGACTTTATTTTCCCTCTCTTTTTTCTTCCACTTTTCTCTTTCTTTTTCACTCTTGTGGTTATTAAAAGTCTTTCATTTTTATAATTGACAAATTCTACAGAGTAAAATCCATTAGAAACATAAATTTCAAACATTTGAACATTCAAACATTTGAAACACCAACACCCCACCTGTCTCTATGGCAGGTATTTTGCTTCTCTCTCTCTCTCTCTCTCTCTCTCTCTCTCTCTCTCTCTCTCTCTCTCTCTCTCTCTCTCTCTCTCTCTCTCCCTCCCTCTCTCTCCCCCCTTTCTGACACTGTTATTTGCACTATTGTTAATGAAGGGGTGCCATACACACCACTGTAACTGTAACCCACTTAATAACCCAGTTTTTGTCTAGAGTGATCAGTTCCAACTGTCATTGTTATAAATGACCATTCCCTACTCTAATTATATTCATCTTTCTTTGTGGCAGACTTCCTACCATGGATTAGTCTTCTTGATCCTCATCTCTATTGTCTCTGGATATTATTACCATACTTTCTTTTATTTACTGAATACTCATGTGTTGGCTTGTGACATTTCCAGATATAAAGATAAAAATGAGGCTATGATCAGTAAATGGCATATTACTAAAACATAGATTTTGAGACAAGTGGATTTATTTAGCATATAAGGTACTTGCTTTTGTATATAGCCAACCTGGATTTTGTTCTTGTTACTAGATATGATTTCTTTCTTTCTTTCTTTCTTTCTTTTTTTTTTTTACCACTCAGACTGCATCTTCTCCCTCTACACCTTCCAAAGGAAGGGGAGAACAATCATCAATGGCCAAAGGTAGTCGCAGAAGCAACACCTAGGTCCGGCTTCATGCTAGGAGAGGATGCTCTGGGTCCTCCTCATGTTTTTGGGTGCTCTACATGATCAGAGAAACTTCTCTCTAGTCACATACTATAGAAATGATCCCTGAAAGTATAGTCTTTAGATATGATCTCTTTAACAACCACAGGTGTGAAATAAAGCATAGAGTCAGAAATAATCCATAAACACAGTGATCCAAACATCATAAAAGACAATATTTTTGTTTCAGCTTTACACTATATATTATAAATTTATAAATTAGCTTTACACTAATTTATACCATCTTATATTTCAGCTTTGTATTTCATCTTGTTTGGAACACATTCTTTTATCCTTTCTAAAAATACTGGCCTGTATAATTAGGATAACAAATAGAATTGCCTTTTAAATGTTTAAGCACCTGGATGTAGCCCTAGTGGTGCTTCACAGCAGAATCTGTGCAGAACAGACCCTAGCATTGAACATTGAGTGTGAATTGCCAGGAAGGAGAAGATCCTGGGCTTCCTTAACATCTCTTAGAAACAGTCTACTTACTAAAAAAATTTAAAATTTGTGAATTTGAGGTTTTTTTTTTTGTTTTTGGGTCACACCCAGTGATGCTCAGGGGTTACTCCTGGCTATGCTCTCAGAAATCGCCCCTAGCTTGGGAGACCATATGGGATGCTGGGGGATCAAATTGAGGTCTATCCTAGGTTAGAGCATGTAAGGCTTACCACCTGTGCCACCACTTCAGCCCCAAATTTGAGATATTTTACTTTATAAATACACCATCAATTTTAGTAGTTTTTCATGTTACCTGTTATATTTGTACAACTTTATTATAGTTATTTATATCTATGGGTTATTTCTAAATAATGATTTACATCAATTAATTTATCATTGTTTCAAATATCCATAATATTAAAACTATTTTTTGTTATTTTTATTTTTTAAATTTATCAGAATTCATTAAATAATTAAAAATAAACAATTAAAATTCTTTGAGGGTTCCTGTAACATGGAGTAAAATGATTCCAATTTCTTCTTATGCAATCTTCACTTCACTAATATAAAAGAGCTGCAAGTCAAGTTAACAATGATGTCATCTCAGAGCACAGACACTCGCATGCATCACACAAAGCAAGAACAACTAGTGCTGGCACAGATGCAGGGAGAATGCTACTCTTTCACTGCTGTTAAGAATTCTGTCTTGTCTAGTTTTTTGGAAAACAATATGAATATTCTGCAAAACATTGGAAATTGAGCTGCCATATAATTCAGCATTATCATTCCTAGGAAACTATATTATGAACAAAAAACACAATATAGAAATGCCAACTGCACTTCTATGTTCACCACAGCACTATTTACAATAATGAGAAACTGAAAGCAACCTAGGTGCCGAAGAACAGATGAATAGCTAAAGAAATCACGGTACATCTGCACAATGAAATATTTAGCAGCTGTTAGCAAAAATAACATCATGAAATTTGCTTATACATGGTTGAATATGTATCATACTGAGTAAAATGAGTTGGAGAGTGATAGATATAGAAATAATTTTACTCATTTACAGGATATGTAATTAAATATGTTGTGGGAATAATATCCAGATACAATTGAGAAGATCAAGATAAAGAGTTCATGGTAGAAAGTTTGCCACAAATATTGGAAAAGTGCAGTTACTGTACACAATTGACCACTATGAAAATGATAATTGGAACTGATTACTCAGATTAATAACAGGGTGCAATATGGAGTTAAATAATATCATTATTAATGATGTAAACCATAGTATCTAAAAATGCTAAAAAAGAAAGAGAAAGAGAGGAGCAAATTTCCTGCTCTAAAGGGAGCGTAGGAGGGAAACTGCAGACATTAGTGGTAGCAAATGTTCATTGGTAAAGGGTGATATACATTGTAAGACTGAAACTCAATTATGAACAACTTTGTGATCATATTATTTAAATACAAATAAATAAATATAAAGGAGTTGTTTCTCACTGAAGTAGAAACAAATTTGATTATTCTTTAAAGTATGTACACATACATAATTTATGAGATTAAATAATGTAATATAAGAAGTTTTTTTATAGAAGACAACTTCTGAAGTAAAGCAGTTAAAAATATATGCTTCTTTTCTGTTAATAAAATGACCCTACTATCTGTGGCTTTTTATTTGCATAAGAAAACATATAGTGAATTTTAGTTAAGTTTTTCCATTGCCTTTCATTTATTATTAGAGGTTCTTTATACCACTGTGTCGACTTTTCTACTTTTTCTTGTATAGCATTTATCACAAATATAACATATACCCACATATGAACACATATACTATAAGCTTAAGTCTAAGTTTTTATAAATTATCAGAAAAGGAGATGATTTATACTTAACTACATATTATTATGGCAAATTATTTAGCTTGTAAACCTTTAAATATTACAAAGGCTTAAAAATTTGGATTAAAAATTTAAGCTGTGACAATTAATTGGACATATATTGTCTCCCAGTAGAAAGCTATTATGTGCTAATGAAAAATCCGGACGACCCGACCCCCCAGTTGCCCAGCACAGAATAGTGAAAAAGGCACGTGCTCAGCAAATTGCAGGCAAGTTCCAAGTTTAATCTGATCGATCAGAGGTTCGAAACGTGCTCAGAGCAGAGCAGAGGTTGCGAACCCCAAAGTCTGAAATCAAGGGGTTTTTATACAGTTTTCAGGTGGGTTGTGTTATTTTTACAGAGGAAACAGGAATGGGCTTTGATATGGGGGAATCCGGAGGTTTTGGGGGTAGGTGTGAGTAGGGTCCAGACTTCAAGTCTCCAAGTGAGCGGGATCCAGACATTAAGTCTCCAAGATGTCTTCAGCACAATTAATGCAGGGTCTGTAAAACCATGGGGAGCCAGCAAATGGATCAGCACCTGTAACTCAGTAGATAAAAGACAAGCAGGTAGTTAACACAGAGGAGAGGTTGAGGGGGGAACATTGCATTGCATGAGAAAGAGACAGACAACTCCCATCAGGAATGTGTAGGGGAAAATATGTTTTTCACTTCTTTCATTTCCCACTCCTTCTTGTTAATAATTCTATTCTTAGAATTAACACAGAAGTAACCGAAGTAACCACTGCTAGTCAAGAACATTGAAGGGATTTTGGGCAGACGTCTCTTCTGTAACTACTTCCTGCTGAGGTGGGGCGGAGTTGGTTTCAGGGGTTAAGTTCAAGGTGCAGCAAGTGGTTACTCAGAGTTTTGTGGGTACTTCCTGATATTGCTGTCTTAGCACCATTAGCTTAACTTCCCCCACTTGAGTGCGGATAAAAGTTACAACTCTGTTTACGATACAGGGTCCTACTGCAACTATTAAGAGTACACTTAGCAGTGGACCAAGTAGAGGCAGGAGGTAGGGGAGGATTCCTCCCCATAGAGACCATAACGGTTGATCATAGAGTTCCTCCCTTCGCTTTGCTAATTCTTCCTGGTGTTTCTTTATTCTGTCTCGTACTATTCCGGATTTATTAACATAAAAGCAACATTCTTCTTGTAAAGCTACAAACAATCCTCCTTTCTCGGCTAGGATTAAGTCTAGTCCCCTCCGATTTTGCAGGACCACCCGGGCGAGTGAGTCATGCTGGTCTTGTAGGTCCTGGATAGACTTGTAAACCTGCCGGATGTCTGAGGCCAGTCGATCAGATAACTTATTATACCGGTCCAATGAAACTCCTAACCCTGCAGCTCCCATTCCTAATCCTCCGACCACACCTAACGCAGCCAGCAGGGGTAGTAATACTACAGCCCTACGAGTTCGAGTTCGGTGTCCTCCCAGGAGGTCTATGCTGGGAAGAGGGACTGGTTCAGTTCCTGGGAGAACATCAATGTTGGGTAGCAGGAAGGCAGGTGCACAAATGCCTGTGCTATTTCTGGGTAACACTGGATAAGCCAAATTTCCTCCACAGACCCAGACCTGTCCTGGGGGGAGGCATCCCAAGTCCAACGAGACTTCGGAGATGTTAGAGCACCTTGTTGTTGGTACTTGCCCTAAATCTATGGTTAGTGAGTAATTTCTAACATAGCAAGTGGAGGAGTCAAATTCCTGAGGGATTACCTTAAAGGGCTTGGTATAGGTGCAGTTTGAAAAGCTACTTATATTTGGTTTAGGCACAGGTATTGCTAATGGCCAATCGTTACTCATTTTCATGCATAGCCAGCAGTCAGCCGCTAAGCTTGGGTTGGTTTGATTTAAGAGATTGTGAGTGTACTTTAGAATCTCGTGTATATTTGAATCCAGATCCTCATTTAGCACCCTAGCTTGAAGGGAGGGGTGCTTGGGCCAGTTTAGGTTATAAACTTCCTTTTCGGCCCATTCTATGGCTTCCTTTTCTTTTTCTTGATCTGTGGGCCCTCCCCCATCTGATATATGTAAAGGGGCCTTTAGAGGCCAGCAGACCACATCTCCAATATTTGCTAGACAATGTGCTGCCCCGTATGGAGTTTTAAAAGTTTCAGGACCCCATTCACCTCCAGTGCTCCCCTTGTAGGTATCAGTTAGTTTCGCCACCAGGTAGAGTTGGCCATTTTTAACGCACTGCTGATAGGTTTTATAGCACCGTGAGTGTACCTGAGTTAGCTCTACACATCCTGGGGGGCAGGTTCCTTTCGTGTCCGGGGGAAGGGGTTGGGGTTTTTGCTTACATACCCACTGAGCCTTGATTTCACCTGTGGAAGCTGTTGGCTTGAGCTGGAGATAGGCCGTTTTAGTGCCACAGTCGACTGCCTGTGTAGCTCGGTACTCAGGTTTGAACTGATGACCTCCGGGGCAGTCACAGGGGTTACCGTAGAGAGTCCTTAGCAGCTTTTGGTGTTCCACTGGCCGATCAAACCCCCCTAAGACTGGGGGCATTAGAAGTAACCACAGGAGTTGAGGCAGGAGGAGCAGTTTGCTGGCGTTTAAGCCGGATTTTGAGCGGGTTTTCTGCTCGCTCCACTGCCCACTCATTCTGATTAAATTCTATTGGTGCTGGCTTTAAATGTGAGGCGTGTATCCACGCCGCAATACCGTCTACCTTAACTGCAGTAGGGGTCGTGAGGAGGACAACATACGGTCCCTTCCACCTGGGTTCTAGTGTTAGAGCACGATGTCGCCGCACGAGGACTGAGTCTCCTGGCTTGTAGTTGTGTGGTACTGTCAGGTCCCCGGGCTCGTATGCCTGCTGAAGATTTTTCCAGATGCACTTTTGCAGCGTGGTGACAGCAGCCAGTCGGGCAGCCAAGGGGGAAGAGGAAGCAAGAGAAGGTTCATAAGTATCAGTTATAACTTTTACTGGGGGAGGAGCCCCATATAGGATTTCAAAAGGGGTTAAACTACACTGGGAGGGGAGAGGGGTGTTTCGAGCCCGGAAAAGGGCTGAAGGGAGGAGGGAAATCCAGTCACTTACGCCAGTCTCTAGAGATAATTTAGTTAAAGTCTCCTTAATAGTTCTATTCATACGCTCTACCTGTCCTGAGCTGTGGGGATGATAGGCACAATGTAGCTTCCAATTGATTCCCAGAGCCCTGGCCAATCCCTGACTTACCTGGGCCACGAAAGCAGGTCCGTTATCGGACCCGATTACCTGGGGAAGTCCGAACCTGGGGAAAATATCATCTAGAATTTTCTTAGATACCATTTGCGCAGTTTCATTTTTACAGGGGTAGGCTTCTACCCAGCCGGAAAAAGTGTCCACAAAAACTAATAGGTATTTCAGTCCATATTTGGTGGGCTTGATCCCGGTGAAGTCAATCTCCCAGTGCTGTCCAGGTCGTGTTCCTCTTAATCGTTTTCCCATTTGGATTCTTCCAGGGTAGGCATTTACCAGCTGACATGGCTGGCACAACTTAACAACTTGTTCTGCAAGTCTTTTTATTTCCTCGGGGCGCGTGTCCCCCAGCCAGTCTCTTGCAATTTCTAACATTTTCCTGGGCCCTAGGTGGGTGAGGCGATGGAGTGTTTTTAGGTACTCTTGAATTCTTGAAGTTTTCTCTTGTCTAGGTACTTCCTTGAGTGGAAACAACCTTCTTGCCTCTGGGTCAGGCTCTTCTATTTCTTCCGGATCTAGTTCAGCAATTTTTGTAGTTTTCCACTCCGGCTTGAGTGGAGGTATAGGGATGTCTTCTCTGACCCATACTAATGCCTCCTCCTGAAGTGGCCTTGGTCCTGCGACGGGGCAGGGCAGTAGTCCCTCAGCTGCAGCCTTTGCCTCTGCATCTGCTTTTCGGTTCCCTGCTGCTACTGCTCCATTTCCTTTTTGATGTCCGGGGCAGTGAACGATGGCCAGTTCTTTGGGGAGTTGAAGGGCAGATAATAATTCCAGTATTTCCTTTTTATTTTTAATGTCCTTTCCCGCTGAAGTCAGCAGCCCTCGTCTTTGATAAATTATGCCATGGACGTGGGCGGTTCCAAAAGCATACCGACTATCTGTGTAGATGGTGGCTTTCTTCCCCTTTGCTAATTTTAAAGCTTTTGTTAATGCAATTAGTTCTGCCCACTGAGCAGAAGTTCCATCTGGCAGCCGTTGGGCCCAAACCACTTTATGATTGCTTACTACTGCTGCTCCGGCTCTTCTTTCTCCTCCTTTTACAAAACTGCTCCCGTCTGTAAACCATATCACATCTGACTGCTTTAACGGCTGGTCCTGGAGATCTTTTCTGGTACTGCTTTCCTCAGCCAGTATGTCTTGGCATTTGTGCAGTACCGGCTCTGCTTCTTCTTCAGGCAGCAGAGTGGCCGGGTTTAAGGTGGCGGGTACTCCGATATGAATTCTGTCTTTGTCTAGCAGAATACTTTGATAGTGTGTAATTCTTGCGTTTGAGAGCCACCGGTCCGGAGGCTGGCGGATGATGCTTTCCAGTGCATGTGGGGCTACTATAGTTAGCTTTTGCCCAAGGGAGATCTTGTCAGCATCTTTTACCAAAAGGGCCGCGGCTGCAATTGCCCTAAGGCACTTGGGCCAGCCACTGGCTACTGTGTCCAATTTCTTTGATAAGTAGGCAACCAGTCTTTTCCACGGCCCGAGTGTTTGGGTTAAGACGCCTCTGGCCACCCCGCCTCTTTCTTCCAGAAATAAAGTGAATGGCTTACTCACATCAGGTAGAGCCAGCGCTGGGGCAGACAGCAGGGCCGTCTTGATTGCATCGAAGGCTTGTTGGCAATCAGGAGTCCATTCAAATGCTGCATCTCCCTTTGTGAGATGGTATAGAGGTGCTGCCAGGTTGGCAAAACCCGGAATCCATAAACGGCAAAACCCTGCTGTTCCCAGGAACTCACGCAGCTGTCGCCGTGTTGTTGGTGGCGGGATTTGGGCAACTACTTTTTTCCGAGCCTCCGTCAGCCATCGTTTGCCATCACGTAGGGTATATCCTAGGAACGTTACCTCCTGTCTGCATAATTGGGCCTTCTTGGCAGAGGCCCGGTATCCCAGCTGGGCTAGCTCTTGTAGCAAATCTAGAGTGGCTTGCCTGCAACTGCCCTCGGTTTTGGCAGCGATCAGCAGGTCATCGACATACTCTAACAGAGTTACCTGTGGGTGTTGTTCGCGAAAAGCACTTAGGTCCTGATGCAAAGCTTCATCAAAAATGGTGGGGGAGTTTTTAAATCCTTGCGGGAGTCGTGTCCATGTCAGCTGGCCTGAGATGCCGGCCTCCGTGTCTGTCCACTCGAAAGCAAACAACGGCTGGCTAGCTGGGTGCAAGGGTAAGCAGAAGAAGGCGTCTTTCAAATCCAACACAGTGTACCAAATTCTGTCTGGACTGAGGGTACTAAGCAGATTGTAGGGGTTGGGCACCGTAGGGTGAATGTCTTCCACCCGGGCATTAACTGCCCTCAAGTCCTGTACTGGTCTATAGTCCCCGGAGCTAGGTTTCTTGACAGGGAGGAGTGGAGTATTCCATTGGGACTGGCATTTTACCAGAATTCCTTGCTTATAGAGCTTTCTGATGTGGGGAGTTATTCCCTGCTTTGCTTCTTGACTCATGGGGTATTGCCTGATTCTTACAGGGGTTGCGGTTGCCTTTAATTCCACCACTACTGGTGCCTGTAGTTTTGCCAGCCCTAGTCCAGCAGTCTCGGCCCATGCTGCTGGTGCTATTTCTAACCACCAGTCCAGATCTGTTTTGGAGGTATGGATTTCTTCCTCAAATATTCTATACTCGTCTTCAGCTCTCATGGTTAAAATGGATGTTCCAATAGGTTGGACTTTTGGATTCCTAAAAATTACCTCAGGGCCTGTTTCCTCAAAAGTAATTTGTGCCCTTAATTTAGTTAATAGGTCTCGACCCATTAAAGGTGAAGGACAGTCTGGAATGACCAGGAAGGAGTGCTTTATTTCTCCTCTCCCCAGATCCATTGTACGACTAGTAGTCCAGGGTCTGTACTTGCTTCCATTTGCTCCCTGTACTAAAGTTATTTTGTTTGCCAATGGCCCTAGTGGTTTCTTCAGGACTGAATATACTGCTCCTGAATCTAACTCAAAATCCACGGGAGTCCCCTCCACTTTAAACTTAGCCCTGAGCTCCGGGAGGGGATTGGAGCCCCGACCCCCTCATTCGGAGTCTATTGCTAGGGTCTTTGTTGAGCGAGGTTTCGGGGGTTGGGAGCACTCCCGTGCCCAGTGCCCTATCTGTCCACATCGAACACACTGGTCCTTCTCGAGCTTGCGCGGCTTCCGTCGTGATCCTAAATCGCGACGCGGGCCTGAGCCCCATCCCGGGTTCTTACGTGGGCCCAGGTCCCTGTCTGCCCTTTCTGCACTGACTGCTACGGCCAGGGCTCTTGCTATTTGCTTAGTTCTCCTGTAATCTCTCTGATCTTCCTTCCGCTCTCTCTCTAATCTTTCTTTCTCTTCCTCTTCCTTCTTACGCTTTTCTCTCTCTTCTTCCCACTCTCTACGTTCCTTTTCTAACCTTTCTTCTCTCTCTTCTTTTGTTTCTCTTTTCTCATATATCTTTTCTGCCTCTTTTAACACATCCTGCAAATTTTTGCCTTGTATGTTTTCTAGCCGCTGTAACTTCCTTCTAATATCTGTTGCTGACTGTCCTACAAAAGCCATGATTACTGATGCCTGATGGACCTCAGAAGCAGGGTCAAATGGAGTATATCGCCTATATGCCTCCATTAGTCTTTCTAGGAAGACAGCTGGTGGCTCCTCTGGCCCTTGTATTATTTCTTTTACCTTGGCTAAATTTGTGGGTTTCCTAGCAGCTTCCCGGAGACCTCTCATGAGTGTCTGGCGATAAGTGGACAGATGTTCCCTACCTCCAGGAGCGTTGGGGTCCCAGTCAGGTCTGCGCAAAGGAAAGATGTCATCTATTTCATCAGGCCTGTCGGTGATTAAACCACCATTCCCAATCACATTTTTCCGTGCTGCGGCCAGGATTCTATTTTGTTCCTCAGTAGTAAAGAGGGTTTTTATCAGTTGTTGGCAATCATCCCAGGTTGGTTGATGAGTGTTCATTAGGGAGTCAAAAAGGTTGATTAATTTAGTAGGGTCCTCTGAAAAAGAAGGATGATTTAGCTTCCAATTGTACAAATCAGAGGAGGGAAAAGGCCAGTACTGTAAGGTAGGCATATTTCCACCATGCCCATCGGGCAAAGGAACGTTGGGGACCACTGGTCTTAGTGGCATTATAGATGCTGCAAGAGGGGCAGAGCTTTGTCCTCTTAGCTGGCTCCGGGTCCCTGCAGCTGGTCCTGTGCGTCCATCCCCTCCCTCTGAGTCAGGGGGGGAGGGTGGATAGTATGATTCCTGTCCGTCTGTTGTTAAAACAGAAGGCAGGCAAGGGGCCCGGTCATGCCCCTTGGTTAATAGTGGTGGTGGTGGCTGGGGAGGGGCAGTGGGAGCTGACAGTGTGGATGGTTCCCCTCTCCCAAATGCAGGC
Organism: Suncus etruscus; assembly: GCF_024139225.1. Taxonomy (NCBI): domain Eukaryota; kingdom Metazoa; phylum Chordata; class Mammalia; order Eulipotyphla; family Soricidae; genus Suncus; species Suncus etruscus. Next base: position 37,918,562 of record NC_064848.1, read on the forward strand.
GCTGCGGTGAGCCGCCGCGTCCCCTGGTCTGCACTTCCTGCATTCCCGCAGATCGAGGCAGGCGCTGGGGTGACCCACCACGCCCCCCCGTTTGCCCTTCCCTTCTCCGAACTTTCACAAGTTGAGGGAGACGCAGGTTGGGCAGACGCTCCCCGCTCTGCAGACCCGGGAAGCGGCCACGCCCCCTGACCTGCTCCCTGCTTCTCCGAACTTTCGCAAGTTGAGGGAGACGCAGGGGAGACAGGTGCCTCCCGTTGTGTGGATGCAGGCTGGGCGAATCTCCGTTCTGTGGGCCTGTAAGGGGGGGGCTCGAAAAGAAGAAGATCAGTTGTATCTGGATAAATGTTGGGGAACTGTGGTGGGCATAGAGGTGAGCCGGGAGGGGCTGGCTTCGTTATCTCCTCCGGGGCGCCTCCTTCTTGGGTTCTTACGGGAAGAATGCTATGGTTAGTAGGTGGGGGTAAGGAAGAGCGCTCAGGGTCAGGCGGCAAGGCGACCAGGCTGTCGGGAGCTGTTGGAAACAGAAAGGGGCGCATCCATTCCGGGGGGCTTTCACACAAATCTTCCCAAACAAGAATATAGGACTCCTGTTCTGGGTGTCCCTCGGGTTTGGCGCGGTAGATAACGCTTTTTACTTTCCGTACCGATGGCAAATGAAAAGAGCCTTCCTTAGGCCACCCTACACCAAAGGAGGGCCATTCAGAAGAGCAAAATGCCTGCCATTTTCTCTTCCTTATAACCCAAGACTGTTTTTTTGCCCTTTTATTAACTTCTTTCCAGTGCTCTAGTGTAAGAGCAAGTGGTGTGGATTGTACCTGTCCCATTGCTGCCTGGTCTCACCAGCCTTATGCACAAACAGCTGTTACCAAGCCTCTCTTTCACACAGCAATATATCAAGCCCTCTTTCCACACCTAACAGTGTAACAACCAACAAGGAATAAAAAAAACACAATACAGAGTCCGATTTGGAACACGAAAACAAGGGTAGGGTGTTCCGTAGAGAGAAAACAACAAACTGGGATGAGTGTACCAGAATATGAGGCTGGATTAGTCCAGTTACAAGTAAGAGGACAGAAAGAACTAGTCACAGAAGACATAGAAAAAGAGAATGTCCGACCACTTGAGGGAGAAGTGTATTGCTTAAACCAATGTGTTCCTAACCGGAGCTCAGTTTGTCTTGCTGGAGGGCAAGTCTATCTGGAGAGACTTGACTGAGACCCTTTATTCTTCACCAGGATTTATCTATCGGACCACGTCTTTTATGGAGAAGACGGGGTACCTGGCTCCGGGGGACTTTTGCGGTCGGACTCAGTAGCGTTAGTTTAGATACAGTTAGTGAGAGATCTTAAACAGAAAGTTTTTCGGCTCAACAATCAAAGGACGAGCCCCAAGGGACTCACAATAGAGAAACACAATGACGATATCAGAATTGCCAGATATTCAACTCAAATCGCAAGCCAATATTCCAACAACAGTTTCAAATTCAATAATAGCGACAGAAAGCAAACCTACGACGCAGACAAACCTTTACACAGACAGACCTCCTTCCTGCAACCAGGGAACGTCTTCCCCGTTGCTTTAAATCGCCTCCTAGGCACCCTGGTGCGCGCGGCCAGGGATGTGACTTTGCGTTGGAGTTCGTCAACTCCTTTGCCACTCGGTATACGCATCGAGTGGGAACCTCAGTCTGGGATTCCAAAGTCACACACTTCCACGACTAAGCCCCTTAGTCGATTACCAGGTCTGTTTGCAATAGCGCTTCCCACAGATAAACCCAGAGCAAAGCACACGGGGAACTAGAGAGTGAGCTAAGGGGAGGAGGAGGGAGAAGGGATCCCAGGGAACTCACCAAGCAGACCTTGTTCACTCGTCCGGCTCGGGTGGGGTGTGTAAGGGTCTCCTGGTGGCTCGCCAAAAATGAAAAATCCGGACGACCCGACCCCCCAGTTGCCCAGCACAGAATAGTGAAAAAGGCACGTGCTCAGCAAATTGCAGGCAAGTTCCAAGTTTAATCTGATCGATCAGAGGTTCGAAACGTGCTCAGAGCAGAGCAGAGGTTGCGAACCCCAAAGTCTGAAATCAAGGGGTTTTTATACAGTTTTCAGGTGGGTTGTGTTATTTTTACAGAGGAAACAGGAATGGGCTTTGATATGGGGGAATCCGGAGGTTTTGGGGGTAGGTGTGAGTAGGGTCCAGACTTCAAGTCTCCAAGTGAGCGGGATCCAGACATTAAGTCTCCAAGATGTCTTCAGCACAATTAATGCAGGGTCTGTAAAACCATGGGGAGCCAGCAAATGGATCAGCACCTGTAACTCAGTAGATAAAAGACAAGCAGGTAGTTAACACAGAGGGGAGGTTGAGGGGGGAACATTGCATTGCATGAGAAAGAGACAGACAACTCCCATCAGGAATGTGTAGGGGAAAATATGTTTTTCACTTCTTTCACTAACCCAGTTACACATACTTTGAGCATTACCTTTTGCTGCTTTTTATTTATTGGAAGAAGGGCAGAGTAATAACGCACCATTTGGGGCATTTGCCTTGCAGATGTCCTTCCATGTTTCATTCCCAGCATATCATATGGTCACCTGAGCCTGCCAGAGATAATTTCTGAATGAAGAGCTATGAGTAATTCCTGAGCATGGCCAGGTGTGGTCTCAAAACAAAAACAAACAAACAAAAAATAATTTTTATTTTAAAGAGATTACTCTATTATGGCTGCTTTATATAACATATCTTAGTGAAAAAGTACTTAAATGTCAGACATCAATATAAAACTAATATTTGTATTTGCTAAAAGTATTATATAAAAGAAAATTTAATTTCTCTTATTTTAGTCATTTTATTTGAATTAAAAATATTTTAATTTTCACTTTGTAAAGACTACTGTCTTAATGTCCTAAGGCTATATATAATCCAATATCCCAAATGACTAGACAAAAGTAGTATCTAGTTATTTGGCCATATGCAATCTTTTTCTATATTTTTACATCAGATATCTTGTTAGATGTTTTTATTTTTTTAATATAATTTTTATTTTGATCATAATGGCTTACATATTGTTGACAATATTTTAGGTACATATTTACACAAAATCAGGGGGGCTTCCCATCCCCAAATTGTCCTCCCTAACCCTCCGTTTTTGTCCTACCTCCCATTTCCTCTTCCCTCCCCCTCAGGGCGGCTAGAATATATGGTCCCCTCTGTATCTAACCTACTACTTAGTAGTCTTGCATCAGTTTGGTCTTGCTGTTAGATATTTTTAAATGATCAAAATAAGAAGCAGACTCTTGATGACTATAGTTGAAACTACAATCCTCTCAAAAGTGAAAAGAAACCAAATTAAAAAAGACATTTATGGATACACTTACTGGGGGAATAATTATATATTGACCACAGAGATCATATAGGGGTTATGATTTTTACCTTGTATGTTACCAACTTGATTTAAATTGTGATTTATTTACATAAACCCTGAGTACCTCCAGAAGTGACTCTTCAGCCATAGAGCTAGGAGTAAGACCTAAGCATTGCCTGGTATTGCTCAGATCCTCCTCATTGCAAAATAAATAAAATAAAAACAATTTTATACCACTACAAAAATTGTAATATAGGTGAATTATTTTTATGTTAAATCACCTTTTTAATTATTGCTCATGGTTCTTAATGTCACATCTGTACATTTTGTTTCTCAAAACTAATGCATATATGCCTCCCAAAATGCTAATCCTGTTATTACACTATTTTGCACCATGTTTTTATAATGTTATAATTACTTTTTCTTCTTAATTTTCACTTTTATTTTTCTTCTCTTTATTGATCCACAAAACTTCATTTTTACACTTTTTATTTACCACTATAGATATGGAAATATATTTGTGAAAATCCTGTAATGACAATTTCAGATGCACCAATGTCAATTTATATAATTTTTGTCCTTGATATATATATGTATATATATAATATTGTCTATTAAGACAGATGTCATAGATACAAATTAAATATAGTACATATATAAGTGACAAATGCCATGAGAAAATTACTGATGAAGAATTCCCCATAAATAAACTACCCCTTTTTGGTCTTATAAATTATAATTTATTAATATTTTTACTTAAATGATTTATTAGAACTGTATGCATTTTAAAGTTCATATATTTTACCATGATAAGTGAAAAATTATTGATTTTCTTAGGCCAAGAACTAGAAAAAAAATTAAGGTTAAAACCTCGAAATACTCACTTTAATCTATGAGAAATATGCTGCTATTTCAATTGGGAAGAGGAAGCTTATATGAAATACCAGCTCAATAGTGTAACAAAATAAAAGTTTAAATGAATTAAAACATAATAGGGAGAAAGAAGAATGCATTGGACTTAATTTGAGTAACATATGTGAGGTATATCACATCAAAGCTCTCTAATAATATAGGGAATGTTTGCCAAGTGATCTTTGTAGAATAACGCTTTTTAATTCTCACATGTCTGTAATTTATTTGTTATCCCCAGCACCAAAATATTACTCATAGGACACCACAATACATATGTTCAAGAAAAGTACGTTTAGCAAAGTTGATCAAGAATTTGTCTGGTGATTAAATTCAGAACACATGCCTATTTTTTAAAATTTGAATATTTACAATTAAAAATAACTGAGTCCTGAACAACTGTTGTTGACCACACAAGTATTTGAAATGTAGAAAGAAAATAGGAAAAACACAGCCTGCCTTATGATGGAGTTCATCCAATGACAAATTAAAGGGAGTCTGAGAGGTCATGGTATATGTACATTTTGGGTGGTAAACTCATCTCAGTAAAGGTAGAATAATCATTTCATAAGTAGTTTACTTTGTTTCTTCAGCATATAACAGTATACTTGTATTAAATTCCCTTTACTTTCTTAAAACCAAGTTGAATATCCACCACTCTCTTAACAATAAGAGTCAAAAATTTGCTAATCAAATATCTGAGTATTGGCTTAGTTACAGATGCTGCTTTGTCATCTGTTCTCTGGTACTTCATGATGCTCAGGAACTCTCTGAAGTGAACCATTAGCACTGAACTGAGAAAGCACCAGTATTATGACTTCAACTAACTCCCCCAATTAAGTGGAGGAGGAAGAAGAGGATAAAAAGAAGTAAGAGGTGGGAGAAGAAAGGGGAAGGAGGAGAAAAATCTTACATAAACTAAGCTTTATAGATATTTTAACTGTAAAATTTTTTGAAAGTTGATGAAGCAATGTACAATAAGTATGCCATAATTTTTATATCATAGCCATACTAAACCTAACAAATTTAAATGACATCAATAGTTATTCATAAGACAAATTGATCTAAATTGATATGGAAGTGTGTTTGTAAAAGGAATACATTTTCATGTTTTAATTTTTAATTAATATTTTAAGTCATATGTACCAAGTGCAGATTAATCATTATTATCAATGCTCACATTTAATTTCATCCATGTTTTTTAGAACATATTTGTTGTACTACTTGCCAAAAAGTAATATAGTCAAAAGTAATATAGTCTCCATTTTAAGGATTATATTCATGGACCAATCATTATAAAAATATTACATATTAACTAGTATTTCTGATATCAGTTTATAGCTTTATGTATGTTATATAAATGTAAAATATAGGTGTTGGTATTAGTACACTTTTCTTAACCCTTGATTCTCAAGTTAGATTCTCAAGCAAATAATCAGGAAGTGAAAATGGGATCAAGATGAGCAATAGCACAGTGATAGGACATTTGCTTTGCATGCAGCTGACCCAGGACAGACCTCAGTTCGATCCCTGCATCCCATATGGTCCTCCAAATCAGAAATAATTTTGATAGCGAGGAGTAACCTTTGAGCATCACCAGGTGTGGTCCAAAAGCAAAAACATAAAAAAAAATTTAAAAATATCTGAGGAAGATATGGACACAAATTAGTTTTCTGAGCAGACAGAAATTAGAAAATAGTAGTTTTAATCACCAACTTCTAGTTTTGTGTGTTTTATCAATTAGCACACCAGTAATGATTACTCAGTTGGAATCCACAAATGATTTGCTTATCTCTTAATATGGAGCTAGTATTAATTTAAGGCTTATAATTTTCTTGTAAGATATTCCTCTTTAATAACAGCCCAAAGGCATATATTACTTATTGAATTCTTTGAGGTTTTTGTAACTTAAGTTTTAATAAGGTTTTCTGTGACAAATATGTATATGTACATATATATCCTAGTAATTTGATCCTGCCTTGGGAAACCTATATTTGCCAATTTAATTAAAATAAGGATATGCAATAAGAAAAGCATTGTGGATTAACCAGATAGGTTCTAAATGGCATTCCAAATGTCCCAATAATAAAATGGCAGAGGGAAACTAGGTCAACACACAAGGAGAAAGAAATATTAAAATAACAACAAAGTCTAAAGGTGTTACTATAAACCCAAATGTTATATCTTGTGAAATTGAAAAAAATAAACAACAAATAAAAATCTTGACTATAGTAAAAAACAAGTTGAACAACCCAATTCTATGATTGAGCTGCCAATAAAACCATTAGGCATCATGTCTTTCTATCAAATTATGCTAAATGCTATATATGTGATTTGAACATTTTAAAACATTTTTTACTGTGAAGAAAAAATCATAGACATAAGCACATGGCTAAAATACAAAGAATGTGCTAAATCTTCATTTTTCTTTTCAACATCAAAGCAAATACCACCTGTGCAGCCAGAAATGCCTACAGTCTTAATAGACTGAAAACTGAGAAGTCAAGCAGGTGGTAGAATAAAGGAAAGAAAAAACACTAAATTTCTATAAATGTCCATAGCACTTATTCTCAAGTTTTTGAACATTCTATTTACTTCTCTTCATATATAGATATAGACATAACATATATTGTAGAGTGATCTTTTTTTAGAAGATGGTTTGAGGGTACCATATTGTTAATGTCATGAAATAGATAAATCAAAGGTATTTCTGCTGTGGTGGTGGCTATATTTATGATACTAAATTTGATGATGTTCTTTGAGGACAATTCAAAATGTAAAAGAGTGTTTCCTGTCGAGTATTTTTGTTCATGGGGCCCAAAATATAATGAGCCCAAAATAAAATTAAGTAAATGCATCTAGATAAAAAAAATAATCCTAAAGTTGAAAGTATTACAAAATTATTGTGCAGATAGTCAGTTCCTTAGCTGTTTCATTTATAAGCATGATTTGTATAGCTACAATTAAGATTAAGAGTATCTAGTAAAACTAAAATCATATTTTAGAAATAATACCAGTTATGGTTGTTTTAAATTAAATTATAAAACAATTTTTGCAAATACAATATTCAGATAGGGTACTATTATGCTTTAAATGATCAGTCTCAAATACAACTGAAAAATATGTACTTTTATATGCTAAATCTGTGGAACCTTAAAAGATGTCTTACTCTACATCAAGGAAAAACTTGGAAAAACATCTGGAAAGTCCGAAGGAAGCAATTAAGGTTCTTATTGCCTTGCTTAAAGAAAATACACTCATTGCTTCTCCTGCTGCCTCGTTTTTCTAGAGTGGACTGGTCTCTACTTTAATTTTTAAAGTACATAATAATTTTAGTAGTTTTTCAAAAACAGGCAAACAAATTGTCATCCTTTAGTGATAATCACATTATTTATCTAATTTTCAGTATAACATCTCCCTGAAAAAAAATCAATGGTATTAATGGATTCAGAGAAGAAATGGGAAATAGGGAAATAGATAAAAAGCCTAAGTAAAGAAAAATGATACACTCTCAAGTACTATTTTATTTTTTAAGTATAAATATAGTAAAGATTTATGTTATTTAAAGTTGGGTTAGGTCATAAAATGTTATAATACCAAACCCACCATTAATGCGCTTTCTTCCACAACCAGTATTCCCAGTTTAATTCTCATTGCTCAACCTAACATCTCTTGCCTTATTTCTTGAGAGGAACCTATTTATTTATTTATTTATTTATTTATTTATTTATTTATTTATTTATTTATTTATTTATTTATTTATTTATTTATGTTGGGTCACACCCAGCAGCACACAGGAATTACTCCTGGCTCTGTGCTCAGAAATCACTCCTGGCTCAGGAGACCATATTGGGTGCTGGGGATCAAACCCTGGTCAAACCTATGTCAGCTACATGCAATGCTCTACCACTGTGCTACACTCTGGCCCCTTGAGAAAGAAAAACCTTTAAATTTGTATTTTTATGTTTCAATCTCTGAACTCTTGCTTTTGTAGTTGTTGACTCTGGTTTGTATATTTAGCTATACCAACCCTTTATACTGATATGTTCTGATCCTCTTAAATTCTGCTCCCTTTTATTTCTACTCTATTTTCCATACTCCACCAGATTTAGTTCCTTCTCTGTACTTCTCCTCCCTATAAACTAAGGTCAAGCGTATAGGCTCACACTTTAGTATGATATATTTAGATATATTTTCATATATCTATTCCACTTTTACAGAGTTTTAAAAAGACCTCTTACTGTCACATAAAATCTCATGTAATATTAATGTTAAAATTATAAGAATATAATATTGAGAAAACGTAAGTGTACAAACTCAATTATCCTTCAAAATTATATACATATATCAACATATGTAAACATAACTATGCTCTTAAAAAGATAAAGAGCATACATGTATTATAAAGGATCTTGTTTGTTTCTTTGTCTTGTTTTCAGTTTTTTAGGGGTCACACCTGGCAGCACTCAGGGGTTACTCATGGCTCTACGCTCAGAAATCGCTCCTGGCAGGCTCGGAGGACCATATGGGATGCCGGGATTTGAAACACCATCCTTCTGCATGCAAAGCAAACACCCTGCTTCCATGCTATCTCACTGGCCCCATAAAGGATGCTATAACTGAATTGATTAATTGTAAATTATCTCAGCTTCACCTGTTATGAGTTTTGTAGAAATGGTGCATTAAACTTAGAAAAGACAAATTCACTGGGTGAAGAGGTGTGGGGCTTCCAGTCACCGCATCTGCTACCCTTGATTCAGTCGTTTCCAAAGCTTGGCAAGGCACAAATTGAGGTCTATGCGCCAGCTCCTCGATAACTTCAAACTTAAGTGGCGGAGAGTTGGCAGGAGGGGAGATGTCAGGTGTCAACTGGTCTTCTGAGGTGCATAGTTGTTGGTATAGAACCTTTGAGTCCTTTCTGGTTGCTTCATCCACTTGATTCTTTACGAAGGTGGTGAGTTTGCGAAAAGCCCAAGGACCAAAGGAAACTAGCAACATAAAGCCAATGAAGGGCCCCAAAAAGGCTGGGAGCACTGTTGTTATCCATGGAGTGGTAGAAAACCAATTTTTGTACCAGCTCTCACTCTGCTCTATATCTTTTTGTCTATTTACTAAATTATCCTCTATGTGTTGAATGCTATCTCTAGCTAAGCCGAATTTATTTTAAAAAGCTACATTTTAGTCTAAGGATGACACAAATTCCCCCCTCCCTCAAAAAAAAAATGTTAAATTTTGAACCACGGCGGTTATTCTGCACTCTTTGCTAGGAAATCAACAGTAGTGTAAACTTCTTTAAGTTTGTAAACATTTTTAGCAACAGTTATAAGGCAGTAGCAGATTCTAGAGTATGAACCAATGAATAAATATTTGTGCTTACACCAATAACACCTAGGCCTTTTAATAAGGCTAGGGTGATGGCAGTGTTTGATTTTTGTACTGCAGTGGGGAGAGACACAAGATTATATTTAAGAGGTAATAAGGCAATTTTTGATCTAACAGTCAATTTAGGCATTAAAACAACCAAAACACAGTGGTACTAGGACTAAAGAAACAAATGTAAAACAATGGGGGAGATAAACTAGTGAAACAGGCAAAAAAAACGTTAAATTGGGGGCAATCATGAACTGAAAGGAGAAATCAACGACAAGAATTTGATTACAATTTTTTCAGATTACCGAGGCACGTCTGTCCCTTCTATATTGTATACTAAACAGGGGGAGATGTGGGAGATCGAGCACCCCACATATCAAAGGAACTCTGAATGAATTTTCCACCGCCTGTCTGATTCAAGCCACAAAAGTTTGCATAGCCCCGAACCAACAGAAAACTCTGCAAATAAATTTAGCTCAGCACAAAGAATCTGGCTTAACCAGATGCCTTAACCTTTCCATGGATCCTGTTTTTGTAACTGCTCTCAAGCATGTAGTTATAGATATGTTTTTGTAAAGTTTAAATTATGATCCTTATTGCTTGCACAAAAGATAGATCTAAGTGGAAAATAGGCTAAACAAATAATTGTATTTGCGTAAATATCAATTAGCTATTTGTTTAAGAATTTGCTTCCCCTCCCCCCATCCTGCCAGGTTCCTCTTTATCCTTCCCGCCATCAAAATGTGTTTATGCTCCCATTGGTTAAAATTGTTGTACTTGTACAAATCTGATTGGTTTATGTTTCAATCCTATGTTACTAAAATAGACCCTGGATTGAGCTATTATGAAAGGGGCCCTTGGGCTACTGTGAAGGTAAGAAGTGCTCAGGCCATGGGAGTATTGTTGGAAAGATGTATGCAGAAATAATGTTAACTGTATATTAACTTCTGATCCTCAATAAAAATAAGCTATTATAAAATTAAAAAAACACACACAAAAAATTTATTTTATTACAGCATGATTATTTACCAAGTTGTTCATATTATTTTCATTTCAGGAATTAAATATTCAAACACCAAAAAAAAAAAGAAAAGACAAATTCATTGAAATGAGAGCTAATGCATAATTCTTATCCTACAATATTCAAAAATATTGTTTGTTGTTACCTCAAAAAAGTATTAAAACATTATATGTAAAATGTGTAAAATGGATATTGATATCATTTTTAGGTACCTCTGCAGTTTCAATTTCTGATAACACATCTCATGAGTTTTTTAATTATTCTGAGATTTCTATGATTGTTTCTATGTAGTGATGTATCTACATAATTATTTTATATAGATTTCAGTTTTATATTTGAAAAATATTTTCCTTGTCACTTGTATAAATCTAACTAAAATATTCTAATTCCCACAGCAGTTTTTTCCATATATTTTCACTTTGATCTCGCTTCTGTCAAAGTAAAAATATCTCTAAGTATGTTGACAAAAATTTTGCTGTGTTATACTCAGGGTTTACTCCTGAATTTGTCTTTTTTTCTAATCGTGCTCAGGTGATGCTAGGAATAGGACCTGAATTCGCCACATGTAATATCCTTCAATTCTATATTTTTAACTAAAATTGTAGTGATGTGTTAGCATTTATTTCTATTCCCATGGCTAGGTCATTGTTTTATAATCCAAGTAATGGTAGATACTTAGTACAGTTATCTCTAATGGAGATATGTGTCTAGCATGTTTTAGACTGAATTTGAATCACTGCATTGTATGACCATTCTGTTCCAACATAGTATACAAAATTGGTGATAATCTATCATCATATCTTGAAACTACATGGTTAAATGTCACATATTTTAAATGAAATGGTCACTCGGATGTTTACCTTTTCTTTAATTTGTGGAATTATTATCAACTTTGTTACCAGGAAGAACATTCTAATACCTAGACCTCAAAGGAGTCTTCAATGATGACAAGCCAATATCAATGGCTATAGAATCAAATCGGAATAAATGGGATTACATCAAAATAAAAGATTTTTATGGAAAAAAGAAATGTGCTAAAACTAAAAATTTCTAAATGAATAGGAGAAAATATTTTCACTAAACACATCAGATAAAGGTACACAATTCTCAAAGTACTTACAAAGATTAACCACACTAAATGTAAACCCCCCCAAACAAACCTTACAAAGACCCTTCTATTCTCTCATCCCTCAACCCTGATACATTGTTTCTCACTATTTAATCCTCTTTACTCTCAGCTTTTAATTCCTCAGGAACCAGGACCTTTGCTCTGCCACAATAAATTGTCACCTCCTCCCAAAGTGAAAGGATATTCTCCCAGCCCCCTATTTTTCACCCTAACAGGAAGCTACAGCCACTTCTCCTGCTGACTCATTCCATGAGGTGCTTTTTTCTCCCACCCCCGCTCACAGTGGATTGCAACTTGCTAATGAAACCAGCTCCAGAGGTATCAAAGCTTGAGGACAATACCTGATCCTTGACTAGAGCAAATCATTTCTCAGATGCCGAAAGAACATGGTGTGAGATGAAAATATGTCCTGTATCTTATCCACTCCTCAGACCATCTCAAAACACTTAATGGAGAAATGTATATTTTCTTTGTATGTTTCTGTAGACACTTTTCCTTAATAGTTATAACTATTAATTTTTATTTCCATATGTAGAGGTAGCCTATCCCCAAGTTTTTTACTAGTTTGGTTCTACTTAGTAGAAAATTCTAGTAGAAAAGTCTTGCTTGGGATAGGCCTCAGGTCAAAACCAGGCCACAGAGACTGTATAGCATGTTATTTTTTTACCTACAGATGCACAAATAATATAATATGGCATCATTCCTCTTTGCATAGGCATACTAAACTGGGGAAATCTTATGTATAAAAAGTCGTTCTTATCTAATAGGGATAAGAACCCATAAATATAATGCAGTGACATCTTAAACCCTGAATATTTGTTATGTGGATTTGACTTAGACCTTAATTGATAAGACACTGACTCTAACCTAAAAACCCAGGTCCCAACCTTAGAAATGTCAGAGTTTCCTGCACCAGCACTAGGAATCAAACTTCCTCTGAGGGAATTCCTAATGCCACTCTGGCACAAACTTGCTCCAGGATAGGTTCATATAACACCCTAAGAATGAGGAAATGAAAGAAGTGAAAAACATATTTTCCCCTACACATTCCTGATGGGAGTTGTCTGTCTCTTTCTCATGCAATGCAATGTTCCCCCCTCAACCTCCCCTCTGTGTTAACTACCTGCTTGTCTTTTATCTACTGAGTTACAGGTGCTGATCCATTTGCTGGCTCCCCATGGTTTTACAGACCCTGCATTAATTGTGCTGAAGACATCTTGGAGACTTAATGTCTGGATCCCGCTCACTTGGAGACTTGAAGTCTGGACCCTACTCACACCTACCCCCAAAACCTCCGGATTCCCCCATATCAAAGCCCATTCCTGTTTCCTCTGTAAAAATAACACAGCCCACCTGAAAACTGTATAAAAACCCCTTGATTTCAGACTTTGGGGTTCGCAACCTCTGCTCTGCTCTGAGCACGTTTCGAACCTCTGATCGATCAGATTAAACTTGGAACTTGCCTGCAATTTGCTGAGCACGTGCCTTTTTCACTATTCTGTGCTGGGCAACTGGGGGGTCGGGTCGTCCGGATTTTTCATTTTTGGCGAGCCACCAGGAGACCCTTACACACCCCACCCGAGCCGGACGAGTGAACAAGGTCTGCTTGGTGAGTTCCCTGGGATCCCTTCTCCCTCCTCCTCCCCTTAGCTCACTCTCTAGTTCCCCGTGTGCTTTGCTCTGGGTTTATCTGTGGGAAGCGCTATTGCAAACAGACCTGATAATCGACTAAGGGGCTTAGTCGTGGAAGTGTGTGACTTTGGAATCCCAGACTGAGGTTCCCACTCGATGCGTATACCGAGTGGCAAAGGAGTTGACGAACTCCAACGCAAAGTCACATCCCTGGCCGCGCGCACCAGGGTGCCTAGGAGGCGATTTAAAGCAACGGGGAAGACGTTCCCTGGTTGCAGGAAGGAGGTCTGTCTGTGTAAAGGTTTGTCTGCGTCGTAGGTTTGCTTTCTGTCGCTATTATTGAATTTGAAACTGTTGTTGGAATATTGGCTTGCGATTTGAGTTGAATATCTGGCAATTCTGATATCGTCATTGTGTTTCTCTATTGTGAGTCCCTTGGGGCTCGTCCTTTGATTGTTGAGCCGAAAAACTTTCTGTTTAAGATCTCTCACTAACTGTATCTAAACTAACGCTACTGAGTCCGACCGCAAAAGTCCCCCGGAGCCAGGTACCCCGTCTTCTCCATAAAAGACGTGGTCTGATAGATAAATCCTGGTGAAGAATAAAGGGTCTCAGTCAAGTCTCTCCAGATAGACTTGCCCTCCAGCAAGACAAACTGAGCTCCGGTTAGGAACACATTGGTTTAAGCAATACACTTCTCCCTCAAGTGGTCGGACATTCTCTTTTTCTATGTCTTCTGTGACTAGTTCTTTCTGTCCTCTTACTTGTAACTGGACTAATCCAGCCTCATATTCTGGTACACTCATCCCAGTTTGTTGTTTTCTCTCTACAGAACACCCTACCCTTGTTTTCGTGTTCCAAATCGGACTCTGTATTGTGTTTTTTTTATTCCTTGTTGGTTGTTACACTGTTAGGTGTGGAAAGAGGGCTTGATATATTGCTGTGTGAAAGAGAGGCTTGGTAACAGCTGTTTGTGCATAAGGCTGGTGAGACCAGGCAGCAATGGGACAGGTACAATCCACACCACTTGCTCTTACACTAGAGCACTGGAAAGAAGTTAATAAAAGGGCAAAAAAACAGTCTTGGGTTATAAAGAAGAGAAAATGGCAGGCATTTTGCTCTTCTGAATGGCCCTCCTTTGGTGTAGGGTGGCCTAAGGAAGGCTCTTTTCATTTGCCATCGGTACGGAAAGTAAAAAGCGTTATCTACCGCGCCAAACCCGAGGGACACCCAGAACAGGAGTCCTATATTCTTGTTTGGGAAGATTTGTGTGAAAGCCCCCCGGAATGGATGCGCCCCTTTCTGTTTCCAACAGCTCCCGACAGCCTGGTCGCCTTGCCGCCTGACCCTGAGCGCTCTTCCTTACCCCCACCTACTAACCATAGCATTCTTCCCGTAAGAACCCAAGAAGGAGGCGCCCCGGAGGAGATAACGAAGCCAGCCCCTCCCGGCTCACCTCTATGCCCACCACAGTTCCCCAACATTTATCCAGATACAACTGATCTTCTTCTTTTCGAGCCCCCCCCTTACAGGCCCACAGAACGGAGATTCGCCCAGCCTGCATCCACACAACGGGAGGCACCTGTCTCCCCTGCGTCTCCCTCAACTTGCGAAAGTTCGGAGAAGCAGGGAGCAGGTCAGGGGGCGTGGCCGCTTCCCGGGTCTGCAGAGCGGGGAGCGTCTGCCCAACCTGCGTCTCCCTCAACTTGTGAAAGTTCGGAGAAGGGAAGGGCAAACGGGGGGGGCGTGGTGGGTCACCCCAGCGCCTGCCTCGATCTGCGGGAATGCAGGAAGTGCAGACCAGGGGACGCGGCGGCTCACCGCAGCGCCTGCATTTGGGAGAGGGGAACCATCCACACTGTCAGCTCCCACTGCCCCTCCCCAGCCACCACCACCACTATTAACCAAGGGGCATGACCGGGCCCCTTGCCTGCCTTCTGTTTTAACAACAGACGGACAGGAATCATACTATCCACCCTCCCCCCCTGACTCAGAGGGAGGGGATGGACGCACAGGACCAGCTGCAGGGACCCGGAGCCAGCTAAGAGGACAAAGCTCTGCCCCTCTTGCAGCATCTATAATGCCACTAAGACCAGTGGTCCCCAACGTTCCTTTGCCCGATGGGCATGGTGGAAATATGCCTACCTTACAGTACTGGCCTTTTCCCTCCTCTGATTTGTACAATTGGAAGCTAAATCATCCTTCTTTTTCAGAGGACCCTACTAAATTAATCAACCTTTTTGACTCCCTAATGAACACTCATCAACCAACCTGGGATGATTGCCAACAACTGATAAAAACCCTCTTTACTACTGAGGAACAAAATAGAATCCTGGCCGCAGCACGGAAAAATGTGATTGGGAATGGTGGTTTAATCACCGACAGGCCTGATGAAATAGATGACATCTTTCCTTTGCGCAGACCTGACTGGGACCCCAACGCTCCTGGAGGTAGGGAACATCTGTCCACTTATCGCCAGACACTCATGAGAGGTCTCCGGGAAGCTGCTAGGAAACCCACAAATTTAGCCAAGGTAAAAGAAATAATACAAGGGCCAGAGGAGCCACCAGCTGTCTTCCTAGAAAGACTAATGGAGGCATATAGGCGATATACCCCATTTGACCCTGCTTCTGAGGTCCATCAGGCATCAGTAATCATGGCTTTTGTAGGACAGTCAGCAACAGATATTAGAAGGAAGTTACAGCGGCTAGAAAACATACAAGGCAAAAATTTGCAGGATGTGTTAAAAGAGGCAGAAAAGATATATGAGAAAAGAGAAACAAAAGAAGAGAGAGAAGAAAGGTTAGAAAAGGAACGTAGAGAGTGGGAAGAAGAGAGAGAAAAGCGTAAGAAGGAAGAGGAAGAGAAAGAAAGATTAGAGAGAGAGCGGAAGGAAGATCGGAGAGATTACAGGAGAACTAAGCAAATAGCAAGAGCCCTGGCCGTAGCAGTCAGTGCAGAAAGGGCAGACAGGGACCTGGGCCCACGTAAGAACCCGGGATGGGGCTCAGGCCCGCGTCGCGATTTAGGATCACGACGGAAGCCGCGCAAGCTCGAGAAGGACCAGTGTGTTCGATGTGGACAGATAGGGCACTGGGCACGGGAGTGCTCCCAACCCCCGAAACCTCGCTCAACAAAGACCCTAGCAATAGACTTCGAATGAGGGGGTCGGGGCTCCAATCCCCTCCCGGAGCTCAGGGCTAAGTTTAAAGTGGAGGGGACTCCCGTGGATTTTGAGTTAGATTCAGGAGCAGTATATTCAGTCCTGAAGAAACCACTAGGGCCATTGGCAAACAAAATAACTTTAGTACAGGGAGCAAATGGAAGCAAGTACAGACCCTGGACTACTAGTCGTACAATGGATCTGGGGAGAGGAGAAATAAAGCACTCCTTCCTGGTCATTCCAGACTGTCCTTCACCTTTAATGGGTCGAGACCTATTAACTAAATTAAGGGCACAAATTACTTTTGAGGAAACAGGCCCTGAGGTAATTTTTAGGAATCCAAAAGTCCAACCTATTGGAACATCCATTTTAACCATGAGAGCTGAAGACGAGTATAGAATATTTGAGGAAGAAATCCATACCTCCAAAACAGATCTGGACTGGTGGTTAGAAATAGCACCAGCAGCATGGGCCGAGACTGCTGGACTAGGGCTGGCAAAACTACAGGCACCAGTAGTGGTGGAATTAGAGGCAACCGCAACCCCTGTAAGAATCAGGCAATACCCCATGAGTCAAGAAGCAAAGCAGGGAATAACTCCCCACATCAGAAAGCTCTATAAGCAAGGAATTCTGGTAAAATGCCAGTCCCAATGGAATACTCCACTCCTCCCTGTCAAGAAACCTAGCTCCGGGGACTATAGACCAGTACAGGACTTGAGGGCAGTTAATGCCCGGGTGGAAGACATTCACCCTACGGTGCCCAACCCCTACAATCTGCTTAGTACCCTCAGTCCAGACAGAATTTGGTACACTGTGTTGGATTTGAAAGACGCCTTCTTCTGCTTACCCTTGCACCCAGCTAGCCAGCCGTTGTTTGCTTTCGAGTGGACAGACACGGAGGCTGGCATCTCAGGCCAGCTGACATGGACACGACTCCCGCAAGGATTTAAAAACTCCCCCACCATTTTTGATGAAGCTTTGCATCAGGACCTAAGTGCTTTTCGCGAACAACACCCACAGGTAACTCTGTTAGAGTATGTCGATGACCTGCTGATCGCTGCCGAAACCGAGGGCAGTTGCAGGCAAGCCACTCTAGATTTGCTACAAGAGCTAGCCCAGCTGGGATACCGGGCCTCTGCCAAGAAGGCCCAATTATGCAGACAGGAGGTAACGTTCCTAGGATATACCCTACGTGATGGCAAACGATGGCTGACGGAGGCTCGGAAAAAAGTAGTTGCCCAAATCCCGCCACCAACAACACGGCGACAGCTGCGTGAGTTCCTGGGAACAGCAGGGTTTTGCCGTTTATGGATTCCGGGTTTTGCCAACCTGGCAGCACCTCTATACCATCTCACAAAGGGAGATGCAGCATTTGAATGGACTCCTGATTGCCAACAAGCCTTCGATGCAATCAAGACGGCCCTGCTGTCTGCCCCAGCGCTGGCTCTACCTGATGTGAGTAAGCCATTCACTTTATTTCTGGAAGAAAGAGGCGGGGTGGCCAGAGGCGTCTTAACCCAAACACTCGGGCCGTGGAAAAGACTGGTTGCCTACTTATCAAAGAAATTGGACACAGTAGCCAGTGGCTGGCCCAAGTGCCTTAGGGCAATTGCAGCCGCGGCCCTTTTGGTAAAAGATGCTGACAAGATCTCCCTTGGGCAAAAGCTAACTATAGTAGCCCCACATGCACTGGAAAGCATCATCCGCCAGCCTCCGGACCGGTGGCTCTCAAACGCAAGAATTACACACTATCAAAGTATTCTGCTAGACAAAGACAGAATTCATATCGGAGTACCCGCCACCTTAAACCCGGCCACTCTGCTGCCTGAAGAAGAAGCAGAGCCGGTACTGCACAAATGCCAAGACATACTGGCTGAGGAAAGCAGTACCAGAAAAGATCTCCAGGACCAGCCGTTAAAGCAGTCAGATGTGATATGGTTTACAGACGGGAGCAGTTTTGTAAAAGGAGGAGAAAGAAGAGCCGGAGCAGCAGTAGTAAGCAATCATAAAGTGGTTTGGGCCCAACGGCTGCCAGATGGAACTTCTGCTCAGTGGGCAGAACTAATTGCATTAACAAAAGCTTTAAAATTAGCAAAGGGGAAGAAAGCCACCATCTACACAGATAGTCGGTATGCTTTTGGAACCGCCCACGTCCATGGCATAATTTATCAAAGACGAGGGCTGCTGACTTCAGCGGGAAAGGACATTAAAAATAAAAAGGAAATACTGGAATTATTATCTGCCCTTCAACTCCCCAAAGAACTGGCCATCGTTCACTGCCCCGGACATCAAAAAGGAAATGGAGCAGTAGCAGCAGGGAACCGAAAAGCAGATGCAGAGGCAAAGGCTGCAGCTGAGGGACTACTGCCCTGCCCCGTCGCAGGACCAAGGCCACTTCAGGAGGAGGCATTAGTATGGGTCAGAGAAGACATCCCTATACCTCCACTCAAGCCGGAGTGGAAAACTACAAAAATTGCTGAACTAGATCCGGAAGAAATAGAAGAGCCTGACCCAGAGGCAAGAAGGTTGTTTCCACTCAAGGAAGTACCTAGACAAGAGAAAACTTCAAGAATTCAAGAGTACCTAAAAACACTCCATCGCCTCACCCACCTAGGGCCCAGGAAAATGTTAGAAATTGCAAGAGACTGGCTGGGGGACACGCGCCCCGAGGAAATAAAAAGACTTGCAGAACAAGTTGTTAAGTTGTGCCAGCCATGTCAGCTGGTAAATGCCTACCCTGGAAGAATCCAAATGGGAAAACGATTAAGAGGAACACGACCTGGACAGCACTGGGAGATTGACTTCACCGGGATCAAGCCCACCAAATATGGACTGAAATACCTATTAGTTTTTGTGGACACTTTTTCCGGCTGGGTAGAAGCCTACCCCTGTAAAAATGAAACTGCGCAAATGGTATCTAAGAAAATTCTAGATGATATTTTCCCCAGGTTCGGACTTCCCCAGGTAATCGGGTCCGATAACGGACCTGCTTTCGTGGCCCAGGTAAGTCAGGGATTGGCCAGGGCTCTGGGAATCAATTGGAAGCTACATTGTGCCTATCATCCCCACAGCTCAGGACAGGTAGAGCGTATGAATAGAACTATTAAGGAGACTTTAACTAAATTATCTCTAGAGACTGGCGTAAGTGACTGGATTTCCCTCCTCCCTTCAGCCCTTTTCCGGGCTCGAAACACCCCTCTCCCCTCCCAGTGTAGTTTAACCCCTTTTGAAATCCTATATGGGGCTCCTCCCCCAGTAAAAGTTATAACTGATACTTATGAACCTTCTCTTGCTTCCTCTTCCCCCTTGGCTGCCCGACTGGCTGCTGTCACCACGCTGCAAAAGTGCATCTGGAAAAATCTTCAGCAGGCATACGAGCCCGGGGACCTGACAGTACCACACAACTACAAGCCAGGAGACTCAGTCCTCGTGCGGCGACATCGTGCTCTAACACTAGAACCCAGGTGGAAGGGACCGTATGTTGTCCTCCTCACGACCCCTACTGCAGTTAAGGTAGACGGTATTGCGGCGTGGATACACGCCTCACATTTAAAGCCAGCACCAATAGAATTTAATCAGAATGAGTGGGCAGTGGAGCGAGCAGAAAACCCGCTCAAAATCCGGCTTAAACGCCAGCAAACTGCTCCTCCTGCCTCAACTCCTGTGGTTACTTCTAATGCCCCCAGTCTTAGGGGGGTTTGATCGGCCAGTGGAACACCAAAAGCTGCTAAGGACTCTCTACGGTAACCCCTGTGACTGCCCCGGAGGTCATCAGTTCAAACCTGAGTACCGAGCTACACAGGCAGTCGACTGTGGCACTAAAACGGCCTATCTCCAGCTCAAGCCAACAGCTTCCACAGGTGAAATCAAGGCTCAGTGGGTATGTAAGCAAAAACCCCAACCCCTTCCCCCGGACACGAAAGGAACCTGCCCCCCAGGATGTGTAGAGCTAACTCAGGTACACTCACGGTGCTATAAAACCTATCAGCAGTGCGTTAAAAATGGCCAACTCTACCTGGTGGCGAAACTAACTGATACCTACAAGGGGAGCACTGGAGGTGAATGGGGTCCTGAAACTTTTAAAACTCCATACGGGGCAGCACATTGTCTAGCAAATATTGGAGATGTGGTCTGCTGGCCTCTAAAGGCCCCTTTACATATATCAGATGGGGGAGGGCCCACAGATCAAGAAAAAGAAAAGGAAGCCATAGAATGGGCCGAAAAGGAAGTTTATAACCTAAACTGGCCCAAGCACCCCTCCCTTCAAGCTAGGGTGCTAAATGAGGATCTGGATTCAAATATACACGAGATTCTAAAGTACACTCACAATCTCTTAAATCAAACCAACCCAAGCTTAGCGGCTGACTGCTGGCTATGCATGAAAATGAGTAACGATTGGCCATTAGCAATACCTGTGCCTAAACCAAATATAAGTAGCTTTTCAAACTGCACCTATACCAAGCCCTTTAAGGTAATCCCTCAGGAATTTGACTCCTCCACTTGCTATGTTAGAAATTACTCACTAACCATAGATTTAGGGCAAGTACCAACAACAAGGTGCTCTAACATCTCCGAAGTCTCGTTGGACTTGGGATGCCTCCCCCCAGGACAGGTCTGGGTCTGTGGAGGAAATTTGGCTTATCCAGTGTTACCCAGAAATAGCACAGGAATTTGTGCACCTGCCTTCCTGCTACCCAACATTGATGTTCTCCCAGGAACTGAACCAGTCCCTCTTCCCAGCATAGACCTCCTGGGAGGACACCGAACTCGAACTCGTAGGGCTGTAGTATTACTACCCCTGCTGGCTGCGTTAGGTGTGGTCGGAGGATTAGGAATGGGAGCTGCAGGGTTAGGAGTTTCATTGGACCGGTATAATAAGTTATCTGATCGACTGGCCTCAGACATCCGGCAGGTTTACAAGTCTATCCAGGACCTACAAGACCAGCATGACTCACTCGCCCGGGTGGTCCTGCAAAATCGGAGGGGACTAGACTTAATCCTAGCCGAGAAAGGAGGATTGTGTGTAGCTTTACAAGAAGAATGTTGCTTTTATGTTAATAAATCCGGAATAGTACGAGACAGAATAAAGAAACACCAGGAAGAATTAGCAAAGCGAAGGGAGGAACTCTATGATCAACCGTTATGGTCTCTATGGGGAGGAATCCTCCCCTACCTCCTGCCTCTACTTGGTCCACTGCTAAGTGTACTCTTAATAGTTGCAGTAGGACCCTGTATCGTAAACAGAGTTGTAACTTTTATCCGCACTCAAGTGGGGGAAGTTAAGCTAATGGTGCTAAGACAGCAATATCAGGAAGTACCCACAAAACTCTGAGTAACCACTTGCTGCACCTTGAACTTAACCCCTGAAACCAACTCCGCCCCACCTCAGCAGGAAGTAGTTACAGAAGAGACGTCTGCCCAAAATCCCTTCAATGTTCTTGGCTAGCAGTGGTTACTTCGGTTACTTCTGTGTTAATTCTAAGAATAGAATTATTAACAAGAAGGAGTGGGAAATGAAAGAAGTGAAAAACATATTTTCCCCTACACATTCCTGATGGGAGTTGTCTGTCTCTTTCTCATGCAATGCAATGTTCCCCCCTCAACCTCCCCTCTGTGTTAACTACCTGCTTGTCTTTTATCTACTGAGTTACAGGTGCTGATCCATTTGCTGGCTCCCCATGGTTTTACAGACCCTGCATTAATTGTGCTGAAGACATCTTGGAGACTTAATGTCTGGATCCCGCTCACTTGGAGACTTGAAGTCTGGACCCTACTCACACCTACCCCCAAAACCTCCGGATTCCCCCATATCAAAGCCCATTCCTGTTTCCTCTGTAAAAATAACACAGCCCACCTGAAAACTGTATAAAAACCCCTTGATTTCAGACTTTGGGGTTCGCAACCTCTGCTCTGCTCTGAGCACGTTTCGAACCTCTGATCGATCAGATTAAACTTGGAACTTGCCTGCAATTTGCTGAGCACGTGCCTTTTTCACTATTCTGTGCTGGGCAACTGGGGGGTCGGGTCGTCCGGATTTTTCAGAAACAACAACATTTTGATCTAAGGTCAGTTGCCTTACCTCAATACCTAAGTTGGGATGAAATCAGAATACACTCCATCCTATAATCTGTGCAAAAATCAAGATCTCTAATTACAAAATAATGACTACAACAATGACAACTGAGCAGAACTGTTCCTAGGAACATAAAGAAAGATTTTATCTTAGGCTTCACTCAAGGATATGTGCAAAAGACAAGATCTTAATTACAGAAGACTGACTTTGATAACTGTTTATTGAGAAGAACTTTTCCTGGAGTCATAAAGAAGACATTGGGATTTGACATCTAACATGTCTGGAGGCTGTAGTTTGTCTTAAGATAGTATGCTACAATGGTAGAGACACCCTATATCTCTTAGGCAAAGGGAATTTTATTTCTAACTTCCCCAAAATTTACTGCACCTGTGTAAAACAAACAAACAAATATCTGCCTCCTTTTGTTTTCTTCTTTTATTCTTCTTTTAATTTTACTTATAGATTCTAGATAGGGACTTCCACCATTTTTTTACAGATCCATAGAACATGAGTCATCTTGTTCTACATCAAATTTCTATGTCCTCCTACAAATTGAGAGGGGAAGAAAACTGATGGGACTCAGGGTCTCAGTGAACTCAGGAGCATTGAGTGGAAATAAAAATGTTCATATCTAAATACCCAAACCAAAGTTAATGACAATAGAATCAAGAGACTGAAACTATAACAAGCTATCCAGTAAATGGCCTGTTGCACTAGCAGTCTAGGGGGCAAAGGATTGAGTTATGGGATGCATGCTGGGAACTATGTGGAGGAAGGTCAACATCGGTGGTGGAAATGATCTTAATTCACTGTCATTATGTGCCTGAAATACAATGTGAAAGACTTTTAATTAAAAAAATATATATAGAAATAGAAAATTTAACAGACACCTCTTTGAGAAATACCAACAGGCATATAAAACAATCATGATAACTTATAATTAGAAAAATTCAAATCAAGACAATGATGAGATATCCTCTTACACCAATGAGGATGGTACATATAACAACTATTAAGAATAAGTTGTGTTGGTGGGCATGTGGTGAAAAAATAATCCTCATTCACTGCTTGAGGGAATGCTACTTAGTCCAAATTCTATGGAAAATAGTATGGAAAGTTGTCTTTGAACTAAGAATTGAACTTCCATATGACCAAGTAATTCTGAGGTTGGGTATTTATTCCCATAACAGAAAAAAAAAAAACCCTCACTAAAAGCATGTATGCATGTCGTTAGTTATTGCAGCACTCAGTACAATAGCTAGGAGTTTGGAACAACCTAGATTTCCAAGAACTGATGAGTAGATTATGAAAATGTGGTACATATTTACAATGGAATTCTACATAGTTGTAAACAATGATGCAACCGGGCCATTTTTTGCAAAATAGATGAAACTGGAAGATATCATCATGTTGGATTTCATCTTACCTAAACCAAAGTTTATCCCTAGTTTCTTCTTATCTGTTTGTTTACAACTTCGTTTTACCCAAAACAAAGATTGTTTTATATGTAAACCTGGGCAAGACAGGCTCAGGATAGCTGCCTCACCTTGGGGTGGGTTCTATAAGGTAGTTCTGGCAGGCAGCAAACTCCATGCTAGGTAGAAGATGACAAGACTACAAGTTTTCACCTTCAGCCTGGTTTGGATTATTTCTTGTGTGATATTGATTCAGACCCGTTCACCTGGGCTTGGAGATATGGTGCATGAGGTGATTTTATGACATGCTAAATGAAATAAGCCAGGAGAAGGATAACTAAGGACAATACCTTTTATATGTGGTATTTAGACTATCTGAATGAAGGAATGCAGTGATTTAATGGGGAACACAGAGGATTGTGAGAAGTGAAATAATTGAGTAGGCAGATAAAGACAAATATTAAAGAATGGGACAGGGATCAATATGCCTCACTCATGCACATTGGTTATGTTATAAAAGGACAAAACTAAGTAGCCAAACCAGAGTCAACAACAATGAAATCACAAACCCAAACTTTAACAACTAAAATTTAAAATGTATCTATTATGTTGTCAGGCTGCGATGATGGTGGTGGGAACTTTGGTGTACAAGGGTTGAATCCGGTGGTGTGATTGGCTCTGAAACATTGTATGCTTCCTGAATAACTTTGTGAAACACAATGATTTAAATAAATCTTGTAAAAAGATTGTTACCTAATAAATCTTCTGAAATGTTTACTATGTTAAGCAACTTCACTACAAATTACTGTATTGAATGCTAAAAGGAAGAAAAACAATCAGCCTCTGATTAATTTTCAATATTTTATAAAATATTAGTGACAAAGTTCAAAATCTAGCATAATGTTTGTAATTACTTATTCTTTCTTCAAAGTACTTTATTTTCCCATACTTATTCATGCCAATGTTAACTTTAAGTTAACATTGAATAAGAACATTGAATAAGAATAAGAATTATTCTTCCAAAGTAACATCTTTTATTCTTGATTAAGAAAATAATACCAATCCTGATAAAATATATCTACTTATAAATAGATGAGTTTTCTTAAATAGACTTATATCTAATTAGAAAAGAATCTTTTGGAGGAACAGCCTGATATTTCACCTCAAAAGAACTTTTTAATTTCACATATTAGCTAACTTTGTTTCTAATTTAATTAACCATAGGTAATTACAAGAAATCAACTACTACTGTTCTGTTTGAATAAAACTTACAGTGCATGAGTAAAATTAACTATGATTTATTTCAATTTGTAGATTATCTTTTATTTTTTTCTAAAAATATAATATGGGCCTAAATAAAAAAGTACAACAGATTTTAAGATATTTGCTTTGTATGTATCTGACCTTGGTTTTATCCATGGCATATAATAAAAGTATGCGAGGAGTAGTCCCTGAAAATGATGAGTGCATAGAGCTCTTACATGTTGGCAGAGAGGAAGAAATTAAAAGGGAAATAGAGAAAGAGCATATATTAGAATACATATATTTCTGAACTAATTATCTGTTTTAATATATTAACTCCTATAGTTTTGAAATTTATTTGACTTGATGGATCAGAACTTCTTGAGAGAAAACTCTTAGTCTCACAATGAAAATTTTGAATCAAAAGAGTAGTTTTATTTATTCCAAGATTAAGAAGTTGATTATTCATTACCAAACAAGTGATAGATCTGTCTTATAAATTAAAATAGGAAAAATCTATTTGTTTTCTTTTTCACCACGTCATCTTGCAAAGTAAATGAGAATTCTATGGTAGTTTCAAATAAAACACTATTAAAAATTAAAAGTTAAAATTGTTTGGCATTTTAGTTCACCCAAGTAGGAATTTATAAAATTTAGAATAACTGAATTAGTCATTTCCGAAATATTTTTAAAATTATATTTTGAAATAATATTTTACAAATTTATTTAAAATAATTACTTTGAAGTAATACTTTTGGATTTCAAAATAATATTTTAATACTACAGGGGGCCTAATTATGGATAGTCCCTCTTGAAATAAAACATTTGATAACTGTGTTATAGGACAATGATTAAAATGTCAAATTCTTGTTATGGCAATTTAGGATAACCTGTTAAAATGAAGACAGTGGTTGATTATATTCATTCTATTGTTATAAGGAAAATTATTTTTATATTCAACTCACATGGTCTAATCCCTTTGATCTGAGGGATGTACATATTTTAAATGAAGCCTTGGTACCATCATTCAACCATGTTTTGATTGTAGATTGGCTGATATATCCACTATAGTAGCAGAAAAAAGAACAGAAAGGAGAAGTCTGAAAAGAAATATCAGATCTTGAAGGAATATGAATGACATTAAGAATGACTTTAGTCTGGAAAGCATTCAAGGAGAGTGACATGATCTAACAATACTGTCTTGTGAGTGTTGTTTTCTGTCTATATAGCAAGATTTTAAAGATAATTTACACACCAGAATATATTTATTTTCTTCTCTATGAAACATTGCCAGTTAGTCTGTATTCTTTGCCATTTCATAAAGAAACACTGTCAAGTTCTTAAGAGTAAAATATCTATCATATTCAACTATTTCATTTTATAAATACCTGCTTTTGACAAGGAGGTATATAGGTAAAGAAGAGGTCTTATATTGGGCCAGGCAAAGCCACTAAAATGCTGTGAGATGTAAATTGACAGTATAAAATACACTTGAAGTTTTATACTTGGCATGAGTTTGAAAAATATTATGTAAAGAAGAAATAATAATTGTTTTCTGATTTTTGAAGAAACTTTGTTGTTCAAATAATATAAGAAAATGCATGACAAGTTAATCATTCCTCAGGAACGACTGAGTTGAGTGTTTTTTATATGTACTTTGCTTCTACCTCTTTTTCATTCCCTACACATATAAATCAACTCAATTTAGTTTGTTCCTACCCAGACTAAAGTATAATGGGAAAAAAGTATAAAACAATTAGAATGATAATGGTTTGGTTTCATATTGTTGTGTTTTCCTGGGGAAAATAAAAACTGACTCCATGTATATCTGGACATTAAATAATAAAAAAAAAGTTAGATAAAAATAGATCATATATTTTAAGGCACTGGAATTTAGCTAAAAGCAGAGAATATTTTTGTTGAAGCAAAACAAAAAACAAGGCAGGGTATTTATGTAATATGTAATGCAGGGTTTAACTAAAAACACTCTTTTACTTCAAAAAATATGAATAGAAATATAAACCTAAAATAATTCTCTTACTTCAAAATATATCAAACAGAACATGATAAAATCTTAACAGTTTAATGCTTTTGCTTAAAGTCTAGTATAGGTAGATAAAGCTAACAGTCTCTTTGGCAACATTTTCTTTCAGGATTCCTGGGTTTACTGAAAACACTTAGGGATATGTGTAAGCAGTCATAAGTTATGTAAACTTAATATTTTTACATTTTATTTATATATTTTTGTATTTTCTTTGTTTTTGGTGCCACACATGACTGTATTCGGACCCCAACCTTCCCTCTCTCCTAAGGGATAATTCCTGGTGGGCTCAGGGGACCATATGAATTGCGATGGTTTGAACCCAGGTTGGGCACATGCAAAGTAAGTACCCCATTTGTTGTACTATTGCACCAAACCCCTCTATATTTTTTTGATTAGGCTTTGCCACATATTTTTCTTTATTTCTATTAAATATAGGTCATTGTATTTACCCTTGGGCTAATATATTAGTATATGTAATATTTAATTAAAAATACTTTAGAACATTTTGACATTAGTAATCTTAACACATTGTCTATATTCAATAATGTACTACCTAGATATTAAATATATGGAATTGTGTCCTTTGAAACAAATGGTAGGAATCTTCAGATTATGATGCTATATAAAAAAGAAATCAAATCATTCACTCACATGTGTAAAATGAATTGCTAAAGCAAATAAACTGGTAGTAAAGAATTCACAATAATTCTAATGCTTAAGTCTTAAAATGTATGGTGGTTACCAGAGAAAGTAGATAATGAAGGAAGCATTGAACAGCTACAGATTGTTATTTAGGTAGAGAGATGTTACTATAACTGATGTTAGGAGTGGTCAAAACTCTGGGAGGAAAAAGGTTATAAACAAAAATGCTTAGTTCTGGTTTTGTGCTCAGGGGTGGATCACTCCCTTGGATGATCATATGGGTAACCATGTTGTGCTGGGGTTTGAAGCTAGACTTTCTACATACAAGAATGAGCTATTTTCAGATACCAAAGTGGTGATACCTATAAGAGACACCTATAGTTGACAACTTTAGAAGCATAAAACTAAATACTCATATAATGTCATATTGAATATCTATTGTCAACGAAAAATATTACAAAATATTCATTAAATAATTAAAAATTCAAAACTTGACATTGTTGTTACATTTGAACTAAAATATAGTTGGGAATATTTGGTAAATTTTAAGCTTATGTCATGGTAATTTTAGTAAGTCAAATATAAATTACATGGTAATTGGGTTATTTTTCTTTAGTTCATTATTATGCTCTTTCATTCAATGATTTCTGATCCTCTTTTTAAATTATTTTGTTGGATCTCATGACTATTGTTCTCAATTCCACATATGTCCTTATATATGTTACTTTAAAACTAACAGTTTAAAATATATTATACACTAAGATTTTTTTTATTTGGTTTTTGGGTCATACCCGGCAGTGCTCAGGGGTTACTCCTGGCTCTACACTCAGAAATCGCTCCTTGCAGGTGAGGGAACCATATGGGATGCCGGGATTCGAACCACCATCCTTCTGCATGCAAGGCAAACGCCCTGCCTCCATGCTATCTCTCTGGCTTCTCAGGGTTCATTCTTATTCTTTTTTTTCTTTTGGTTTTTGGGTCACACCGGTTGGCGTTCAGGGGTTACTCCTGGCTCTACGCTCAGAAATTGCTCCTGGCAGGCTTGGGGGACCATATGGGATGCCGGAATTCGAACCACTCTCCTTCTACATGGAAAGCAAATGCCTTACCTCCATGCTATCTCGCCGGCCCCATACACTAAAATTTTGATACTTCCTGCATATTTATCTTCATCCATTTAAGCAGGTGAGTTTTTTCATTGTTTTCTAGCTCATTCTTCATTATGTTTGTGTTTGATGTGATGTTTAGGTATGAGTGTCTGATGTTATACAATTTTGAGTGGCAGCATAGAACTGTTGTTGATTGGATCTATGGTGGTTGCTGGTTTCTATTGACCAGTTTTTACTAAGAGTTTTTTTCTCACAAATTGGATAGCCCAGTATTGACAAATAGGTTTTATGATTGTTGATGCCTACTTTGAATGTAGTGTTGAAATCATTAGGGGAGCCAATTAAAAGGCACAAGCATCCTGTGTATCCCAAAAGTCATACTATCTCCAGCGTGCTTTTTTAAAAAGTATTCTTGGTTGCACTCTCAGCTGTCATTCATGATCAAGCTGATCTTGGAAGTTTCTACAATCTGTTTTGCACCATGATGCCCGTTTAACTGTCTGCTCTTACAGGAGATTCGAATTGTATAGTTTCTATGGCCTGATCTTCAATAGGATTCCTGTGTTTATGTATACTTGCATGTGTGACCAGCGACCCATTTGAGTCTAACTGACCTAGAAGTAATTATGACCATGAGAGTGCTTTTATTCACATCCAGCATCATTTCCAGTTTTCTTCCTGGGTCAAGCTAAGATGGAAAGCTTATGTTATCAGCCTGTTTACTGCTTGTATGCACCTGGCTGCACAACCTGATCATGCTGTCCCTGGAACTTGTCTCCAGACCTGTGTTTTTGTAAATGTTCAATACTCAGATATTGCCAGATTTAAACAATGAGGGGCTGCAGGTGTTGGACTCCTATTGATGCTTTTCCACCTGGTAATACTTGCTCCCAGATGAGCACTATTCCATTCTCACCATGCTCATAACTATTTTGCTCAAAGTAAGCCACTCTAGCACTAATGCAATCTCTTGACTCAGTAGTGTAGTTCCAATAGCTGCTGCTAGTCAGTGTTCTTTTTCCTCTCTCTCTCTCTCTCTCTCTCTCTCTCTCTCTCTCTCTCTCTCTCTCTCTCTCTCTCTCTCTCTCTCTCTCTCTCTCTCTCTCTCTGTCTGTCTCTCTCTCTGTCTCTCTCTCTCTTTCTCTCTCCTCCTCTCCCTCTCTCCCTCTCTCTAGGACAAGTGTATGAAATTTCTTTGTTAAATTTTTTATGTATAGTACTTAAGGCTTAGTCCTGGCTTTGTGCTCAGGGATCACTTTTGGAAGTACTCAAGAGACCATATGTGGTGATGAGCATCATAACCAAGATCAACCATGTACATTACCCCTGTACTATCTTGCAAGTACAAATATCCTTAACTATGCTTTCTTAAAATTTTCTTTTACCAATATCCAGAGTGGAAAGTTTGTTTTTGATGATTACTGATCTCTCCAATTTAATCTCCTGGTGTGTCTCTAAAATTAAATATTTTTCCTAACTCTGTTCTGAGATTGAACTACAGTTAAACTCTTTTGCCAAGATCCTTTCCTATCATCTTGACCCTGCCTCCTAAAATTTTAGTTTATTTTTATGAGTTTTTCTATATTAAATTTCTTATAGCTTGCTGTAGGGATTTAGGTATAGTATAGGTAATTTTCAAAAACACTTTTTAGGTATTTATAAGTTGATTTTTTTTTTTGCTGACTTAGTGTTCTTGTTTTCATTGAAAATAAAATCAACTTTATTTTGAATTTTTATTATACTTTTGAGAAAAATAACAGTATTTTCAAATTATATAATACATTATAATTGACAGAGAAACGTCAATATTTTGATTCAAATTTATATGCATTCATATAGATGTATGCTTATTTTATTACATTAGAAAGAGACATATGACTTCAAAGTAAAAACCATAATTAATTGAATACTGAAGAAGATTATATATCTTATATATATATATATATATATATATATTTTTTTTTTTTTTTGGTTTTTGGGTTACACCTGGCAGCAATCAGGAGTTACTCCTGCCTCTAAGCTCAGAAATTGCTCCTGGCAGGTTTGGGGGACCATATGAGAAGCCGGGATTTGAACAACCATCCTTCTGAATGCAAGGAAAATGCTCTACCCCCATGCTATCTCTCTGGCCCCTCTTATATATATAAAATCTTCAGTGTCCAATTAATATACATATTATACATATTTTATTTTGGGCCATACTCGATGACACTCAAGGTTACTCCTGGCTATGTGCTCAGAAATAGCTCCTGGCTTGTGGGACCATATGGGAGGCTGGGGGATTGAACTGTGGTTTGTCCTAGGTCAGATGCATACAAGGCAAATGCCTTACCACTGTGCCATTGCTCCGGTCCCAAGAAATTACATTTTTTATATTTTAAGAGAAACAATTTTCAATTATCAGAGTGACTCACCAAAAATATATTTCAGATTTATTCCTAGCAATATATTTTTAACTAAAGATATTACAAAATTGCCTCTAAACAAATCTTAATTCACAGTTCTCAATTAAATATAGATGGCTGGATTCCAGAAAGAAAGTCATAAGATATATTTATTGTTTTTGGAATGAAAAGGCAAAAAATGAAGTTATATAATAGATAGATGATTGATAGATAGACAGATAGATAGATATGTAGACCCCAGGTAGAATAAAAATAGCTATTTTAAATAAAAATTGATGAACAATAAAATAAATAAAAAGTAAACAAGTGATACAATGTCTTGGTGTGCACTCATAAGTACTGTAGCATCCTTTGTCCATACTTAATAAGCAAGACATTTGCTTATATAGAGTAATAAATATAATAACATATAAAATGAAATTCATATATTATTTTTGAGGTTTGTTTGTCCTAAAAACGGACACATCCGGTGGCACTCAAGATTTACTCATGACTATACTCAGGAATATCTCCTTGAAACCTCTGGGTACTATATTGGGTTCTAGGGATAGAATGCAGATCTGCTGCATGCAAGCCAAACACGCTGCCAACTCTATTATTATTATTTGTACCCTTATAATACACATTTTCTGGCCAATCTATTTACATCAGTCAATAACTAAGCTAGACCATTTCTAGTTGTCTTTTTCTGTTTGATTATAAAATTTGATTTTGTAAAATATAGTATTTTAATTGGCTATTTAGCAATAGAAAGTCTGATATGCTGAATTAGAAAGAATGCAGTTGGTGGTTCTCTTGTAACTACCCAGTAGTGATTTTCTTAATAGTGATATTTAGAAGTGCTTTTATGTAGAAATTACACTAGTATTAATCAAAACAAGAGTGGATTAAAATAATTTTGAGCAATAGTTATATCCAGAGTTATATAAACTTGAAGAGAATAACTAAAAAATTCTACTATATTTGGAAAGCAAGTTTGTCGCTGAATAGTGAACCAAAGAAGAAATAAAATGGAAACAATTCTAGAAAAAATAAAAATTAAAACAGAGATATATCAAAACCACAGTACATTACAAAATGAATTTCTAACATTAGGTATATAGTTGTAAATACATCTGCTTAAGGAAAGAAATATTTCAAACATAAAATTTTACTACACCTCAAGTAACAAGGAAAATAAGACAGTATAAGCACAAATGGGAGGAAAAATGAAAAACTATAATAAAATAGATACTACTAAATATAAGTATTATTTTATACTTTATATAAAGTAGAAATGTAAGTTAAACTAACTTGTAAAGAAAAGTCAAAATTGGAATATTTTACCAAGACCTTCACTTAAGAATGAAGGTAACAATGTTCAAAAAATAGATTTGAGAATGAAAGAGGAGACACAAAAACGCTGATTCATTAGAAACTACACTATAATGTTAGACTAACAAATTGTCTACATTTTCTGTTGTATTTATCTCAGAACTAAATGTCCTATTAAGAGCAATTAGACATTAAAATAATACCTTCAGGTCAGGAAAATAGAAGCAGAATACCATTTGCTTTTAAATTTTTACCTTATTAGTTTGGTTGGTTTTAAATTCATTTTCAGTGAGGCTCAGGGTTTACTTTTAACTCTTTACTGGTGCCGTGTGAGGGAATATACATAGTACCAGGGATCACATTAGATTTATCACATGAAAGGCAAGTGCCTTAACTTCTATTTTATCATTCCAGCCCTAAATTTGTATTATATGCAAAAATAGGCATGTCATTTAGTTTTTCAATGATATATTTTAAAGTTGCCCAAAATATAGTCTCTATTAACTCAGCAAATTCTTCTGTAATATTGAGCATATGTTTTTCAATTCACCATTAATATTCAAATACTTCCTTGATAGACACTCTTTTCGATTTGATTGCTGTAATTTAGAACTCATATTTTTAGTGTTGCCTCTGTGATTCGGACATATGGCTGTACCACTAACACTGATGTATCTGTAACCCTTGACCTCTGTTCCCCATTTATATTCTTTGCATTTTTTACTCTCCCATCACTTTCTTTCCTTCTCTATCTTTCTTTTCCCTATGTCCTGTAATCAAGAATGATTTAAGTATATCCATTTGCATACTGAAATATGGTTTTGTCTTATTTGCTTGAATTACTTTTCTAAGATTGAAGCATTACTCCAGCTGCCAAATTTTGTGATTTTTTTACTTTTCTAGAACTTTTGTAACATTTAGTATTAGATAACCATGTTTGATCATTTATCTATTTATTAAAGACTATGGAAACCTTTTTTTCTAATTATCTATATATTCTATGTGCCTCATTACCTATTTCTCTCTAATATGGTACCTTCTAATTTGTACTGTCTTTATCTAAAATTTTTTAGTTGGAATCACAAGATTTTCTATAACATGGATAGCTTAAATTTTATTGTGTTAGTCTAC
The DNA here is from genome assembly GCF_024139225.1 of Suncus etruscus. Classification (NCBI taxonomy): domain Eukaryota; kingdom Metazoa; phylum Chordata; class Mammalia; order Eulipotyphla; family Soricidae; genus Suncus; species Suncus etruscus. The sequence continues at coordinate 37,952,519 of NC_064848.1, forward strand.
ACTTTTTTGCTCATATGTTCTTTGATGTTATGTTGGTGTCTGATGTTTAGAATTTTTAATAAAAGTGTCTATTATATCATAGTTTTGCCTCTTTTCTTCAATATTGCAATTGATGATTACAAACTGTTCTTTTAATCATAAAATGAATTTGAAACACACATACATTGGCATGCTCTGATACACTTTCTCACTTGGATAATCTTCATCACATATATATTCTAAAATTTATTTTATATTTTTCAATTTGTACTACAATATAGTACTTTTATTCATTTAAAATTCTTTTAAAATATAACACTTAAATTAAAATGCAAGTTTTCATATCTAGCCTTTATATGCTGCGGACTGTTTTATCCTGATGAGATAAAAAGTTCCTAAGCATAACCTTAGTGAGTTCATTTTCCCACTGGAAGTCAAGCGGGAGTGCGAAGAGGTAAATATGGAATAATGAATTATGAAATATGAAATGAATGAGACCACACAGAATGCATGGGGACTTGCGTCTAGAAAGACGAAGACAAATTTATTTTTTGAGCTGGGTAGCTTTTAAGGGTTGAGGTTTGGAATGCGGGGTGTAATTTTTGACATCAAAGAGAGTGGGAGATGGTTAGGGAAACAGAATGAAAGAGGTGGCTAAAATTTGCACATTAAAGAACCGATACTGAAGTTGAAAAGAAGTTTTGTTTTGGGTTAGCTTTGTTTTGGGTAAGTAGGAGAAACCAGGTAATTTTCAGGGAAGTGAAAGAGAGAGAAATGTTTTAGAGTTTTTGGGGAAAACTGAAAATTGCTTTACTATGAGCCAAGTTTTGGGAAAAAACATGATCTTGGCGCCAAAGTAGCAAAGATCACAAGAGCTGGTCAGTGGGAGACTTTTGGCGGGATTTGTACTGTGCTTCTTTGTTAGAAAGAATTACTAAGGCCTGATTTCTAATAATGGTCAAAAATAAAGAGAGAGATAGTTACAGTCACTTTAGAATTATGGCCAAACACTCCATGCAAAGGGTCAACTGATTTGACTGCTCTAAGCGGGCCTTTTTGGCAAATAATTCTTTTTCAGGAGTGCAACACTTTTAATGTGTGCCCTTCCTGAGTGGGGTGTAACATTTATAGTCATTTCTAGTCAATGTAAAATGACTTTCTACCCATCACTGACTACTTGTTAAAATGATTCTTAGTTTTAAAGACCTGATTCAAAGTGCATCCTTACATTCATTAGTCAGAATGTCATTAACATCCATATCTCAGAAGTAGCACATTTAACTCTAAATAACAATTTATAATTTTGATTTGTTTTACAGTAAATCATATATTTCTCTGCCATTTCAATGACATAGATAAAATTGATAGTTGTATTTTTAGCTTATTTGTATAATATTGATCATGTTTTTATGGCACAATAAAGTTAGGAACCATGTTTTGTTTCTCCTAATATTATGCTGTCAGTAAATAAAAATTCTTTTATAATGAAGAAAAATTTCATAATTGAGATTAGTTACTTCAAAATTTGTATATAATAATTGCTCATGTTAGATATGCATAAATATTATAGCAATATGAACATTTGTACTGAATAAAAGTATTTTGTTACAAGTAAGATAATATAACTATTATAAATATTATTGGATGCTGTTATTTATTGGGAATATATTAGATATCAGACACTTAAAATATGAGACAATATTATTTAATTAATTAATAATGTGTTGTTTAATATAGTAATATCTATTCAATGAGTTAATGTTGCTTTCTGGATTTGAAAAGTTCTGTTTCTAAGTGCCCAACATTTTAACCAAAGTATGCTATTTTTTTCAACATTATATATGATATTTCAAATGTGTTTTTATTTTTTTTATGACACAAAATAAATTGAAATGTTTTTTGTGAGTTATTTATTGAAGTATCCTACGTTGGCCTTTCTTGATAATGGCATGATTCAGAACTTTTAATAATGATTATAATTAAGGAATGATATTGTCCTATTTTATGAGATAATAATCCAATTTTTAAATGGCTAAACTAGAAGGCCAAAGGCAGAACAGTTCATCACAGCTGGAATATTAGGTTACTGTTAAGCAAAACAGAGAACCTTGATATTATTATTATGTAATGCATGATTCAAAGTTAAAACTCACTATATCTTGGCAAGGTTAAAAATAAAAATTAACAGCGATGGTTCTGTTGGGTATGTATGCTAACATATTTCTGAAAGATAAATACTCTCCCTAAAAAGACATTTGACTTGGGATCAATTAACTAGTTCCTGTTTTTGAAATTATTTAAGTCCTTATATTTTAAAATAATAGCTTTGTTTGTTAACATCCAGATAGATTATTTAATTCAATAAAGAAAAATATTTTAATTTACATATAATAAGGTAAATAAAATTTATATAATTATTTTAGCTTTGATTTTTATATATACATATGAACAGACTTTATACTATTTTGGAATATAGTTCATGTTAGAAAAAAATCTCAATTTCCATTGTAAGTCCTAAAAGAGAAAGGTAAAACTTTTCCATTTCTTACCTTCTACATAGTCAGTTGAAAACAGTCTTCCTTATAAATGTTTCTTGTAGAGGATTATAGAAACTGATTGGCATGTTATAGCTTAAAATAGATATTATTATTTAGGCATTGTTTATTAATTTATATTTAAGTTAACTTCACTTTCATATACACTTAAAGCCTTCAAAACTGACTACCTGTATATATACATCAAGTTAGTATGTAACATTTTTAGATATTTTCACACTAAATTAATGAATTAATATATTTTATAAAATTACTTGTATGTATATGTCATTTTGTAATGTTTAAAATTTATTATTTTGCTTCATTTAATGTATTTGAGCTTTTTAAACATTGAATGTAACATGGTCACTACTATAACAAGAAATCTCCTTGTTTTTAGAAAGCACTTCAAAATATAAAAAGAATTGAATTTAAAGATTAATACCTTTAAGAAAATTACTAGAAAATAAATTTCAGAATAATAACAAGTGTTATAAACTAAATCAGATTTTATTGATTTTATTAGTTAAGTAACTGTTGTAGCACATAATATTTTAAAATATTTTGATCATTTACATTTCTTAAAAGCTAAAAGTATCCATTCACATATTAGAGGATAGTAAGGTAAAATTTATCATAATTGCCAAGGGTACTTCTATAGATACACTGACCTAAACCAGTGTTTTATTAGTTGGGAAAAGAGATAAGTTTACTCAGAAAATAAAAGAAATGCTAGACAAAGCATAGATGAGCATGAGTGAATGGAAAATTATCTACAGAAAACATTTGGATAGGAAGTGACCTAACTGCATTATTTTTGAAGACAGGCAGTGTTATTAAATTATAAATGAGAGAAGTTGAAAAATGAGGAGGAGCATCATCAGATAACAGTAGTGATAAGAAACAAAGATTGTGAAATTCTAGATAAACTTAGAAATCTTTCTAAAAGTGCAGAGATGAACTCAGAAATCCAAATTTGAGTCCTAGCTGAAAAACAAATGAAAGGAACTTTTGATTTTATTTTGGTTAATAGAGAAGCTTTTCGCGGGCAGGGTATGTGTTTACATTTCCAAGTGGCCTCTTTTATTTCTAAAGTAGTATTTTATAGTTAAATTTGAATATGTCTTTCCACTCTTAGTTAAGCATATTCTAAGTTATTTGATTTTCTAAGGCAAAATTATGAGTGGGATTTATAAATATTTTTCTCTCGCATTATTTGTACTTAGAAATGTCAGGGGGGTGCAAAAAAAGAAATGTCATGGATTATTTTATATTAATTTTGTAGTCTCCCTTTTTACTACATAAATCATTTCTAATGTTTTTGTAGTCTTTAAGGTATTTTTAATATAGTATCTTATTATTTGTAAACAATGAAAGCTTGACTTCTTCCTTCCCTATAATGATGAAATGCTCCAGATAATTAATTATCAGGGAGATCCAAATCAAAACAATAATGAGATACCATCTCACACCATGGAGACTGACACATATCACAAAGAGCAAGGACAACCAGTGCTGGTGCAGATGTGGGGAGAAAGGAACTGTTCACTGTTGGTGTGAAAGCCTACTCATACAACCCATTTGGAAAACAGTTTGGATATTCCCAAAACAACAATAAATTGAATTTATATGTGATCCCTCAATAACACTCCTAGAAATATACCCTACGATCTCATTACACAATGAAGTCTACACAACTATGTAAATTATAGAACTATTCACACTAGCTAGAATCTGGAAACCATTCAATTGCCAGGAACAGACAATTTGATAAAGAAACTGTGATTCATATATGCAATAAAGCACTATAGAGTTGTTATGAAAATGAAATCATGAATTTTTTATACATGGATGAATATGGAAAATAATATGCTGAGTTAAATGAGTCAGAGGGATACAAATAATCACTTTGAGATAAGAAATAATTCTTTGTGGTATATAAAAATGATACTATGATAATAATAGTCAAAGCCAATAAAGACAAGGACCAGGAAGACCAGTCTAATTTAGGAATCTTGCTATAAATAGAGAGGGAGTGAGTGCAGTTAGAGCAGAAAGTAAACCACTATGACAAAGATAGTTGAAAATATCACCCTGGACAACTAGTTGCTGAAACAAAATACCATGATATACAAGATATCCCTCAGAAACAATATTGTTAACCACAGTATCTAAAAGAAAAAAATAAGAGAGAATAGACTAAGATGAAGACAAAGATGAAGAAGATGATGAGGAAGATGGTGAAAAAGGAGGAGTAGGAGGAGGAGAAAAATAAGGTAAGAAGAGGAGGAGAAGCAGAAGAAGAAAAGAAGAGGAGGAAGAGAAGAAAAAATGGAAGAGAAGAAGAAGAGAAGAAGAGAAGAAGAAAAAGAAGAACAAGAAGAAAAGAAAAAGAAAAGAAGAAGAAAAGGAGGAGGAAGAGGAGGAGGAGGAAGAAGAAGAAGAGGAGGAGGAAGAAGAAGAAAATGATGATGATGATCAATATCTGTTCAGTGGCAGGCAGTTGAGAGGGCAGGAGGCAGGAGAGAAACTGGGGACATTTGTGTCAAATTTTCACACTTAAATGATGTTTTACATTGTATGATTGAAATCAATCATGAACATCTTTGTTACTGAAGAAAACAGTTGCCTTATGAACAAACTTGTAACCATGGTTTTCAGTAAATTAGTTAAAAAGACAATATCTGGGCCGGCGAGGTGGCTCTAGAGGTAAGGTGTCTGCCTTGCAAGTGCTAGCCAAGGAAGGACCACGGTTTGACCCCCTGGCGTCCCATATGGTCCCCAAACCAGGGACAATTTCTGAGCGCTTAGCCAGGAGAAACCCCTGAGCATCGAATGGGTGTGGCCCGAAACCCCCCCCAAAGATAATATCTTCATAATTTTCTAAAAGATTAATTTATCTGTTACACTCATTTGTGGTACTATTGAACCAACTGTCTTTCTATTGCATAAAAGTCAATGGTTTTGCTTATTTTTTTTTATTTTGTTGTATCAACATCTGACTCACTCATATCTTATCCTGGCTTTGTGCAGTCATTCCTCATAATATATAGGATATCATGTCAAATGAAGAAGCTGATCTAACCACATGCAAATCAAACATGCTCTAAAGGGGTCTCAAACTCAATTTACCTGCGGGCTGCAGGAGGCAAAGTCGGGGTGATGCTTGAGTGCAAAGTCAATAATAAGCCTTGAACTTTGGGGGTGGTAACCCAAACAACTAAAACAAAACAAAACAAAACAAAAAAAGATTCCTCTAGGGCAGGGCCACAAAACGTTGTACGGAGGGCCGTTTGTGGCCTGTGGGCAGCGAGTTTGAGACCCCCTCAATGAGTGAAGAAACTGACTTATGAAATTTAGCAATTGCTTGTTTCGTTAAGATTTTATTGGAATGTATGCATACTTGTATTTTTATCTTTCAACTATAATTATGTTTTATTACTATAAATTTACAGTTCTGTTTTCCATATTCAATAGTGGTAGACACAATGCTTTAATAAAATATCTAAAAATTTGGATGGCAAAAAGCTCAAATACTAGAGAAACATCTTGCTATCATTGCCATAAACAACTACTTATTTAGGAACAAAAAGCTTTTCCTGTTTTTAGATGTTTTATATTTCAGATTGGTAGATGTGAAAGAACTCAATTAATTTCATTAACACTTGATATACTGACATTATTTTATCTGCAAACCTAAAGTTTTCTAGTAAGTATTCTGACTATCAGCCATCTTCCTTTTTTGGTTGTTTCAGAGAAACTTGAAATGAGAGAAAACAAATTAATAATTGTCATTTTTTTTATTGTACAAGAGTTACAAAAGTATTTATATTTGTGACTGAGTTTCAGAGCACCATCCAACACTACTCCTGTCACCACTATGAACTTCCCTATATCAAAGTCCCAGTTTCACTCCGATCCCCAAACTTCCACCTGTCTTAATAACAGGATTTTTAATAAAAAGTTAGTTATTATGGTTTATAATAGAGTTACTGAAAAGGATCCTTGTCCAAATGAATCAAGTTCCACACTGTTCTCCGAGAAATCACCCTGGCTTCAGTGAAACATAACATACATTACGTTCTCAATAGCGCAAGGCAAAGACTACTATATTTTTGTGTTGTGGAGAGTTCTAGAAAGCACTCTTAAGCAAAGATCACAGAATCCAGTGGTTTAATATGTGATGCTACTTGGACTCTCCAGTGCCAGGGACTTCCAAGGAGTTCCTTGTGGTACTTGGGAGTGTTTTAGGGCTGCACCCAAATTGTTTGGAGAAACCATGTGGTGCCAGAGATGGCAAGGCATGAACTTAATCCCTTATACTATCTCTCCAAATCCTACTGATTCTAATTTTGAGTCCAGTTCTTCATTTCATTTGAACCCGGTTCACTATTGCTATGGTACACAGTATTGGCAGCAATACATAGTTAATTAAGATACTATATGGCCCTCTAACATTGAAATGTTTATTCTGTCCATTCATAGGAAATGTTTATTCATTCCTCTTCTGTTTCAAATTTCAATTCTTTTTATTTTCCTTTGCTTGTCTTAAAATTATATGAAAATATTTGTTTTGTAACCTTAAAATCAAACCATTTTCAAATTAAAAAAATAATATCTTTTCCTTTTTTCTTGCACATTTTTTGTGCCAATAACCTTTGTCTCTATAAACTTCTTTCCTTTGTGCACATTAGAAGTATTACTCATTAAAAAAAACTAATCATAATATTCTCCAAAAGCTAGCAAATGTAAATTGATTTTAAATTTTCTTATTCTTAAACTCCCATAGCACATACTTTTGCTAATTATGACACTTCTATATTCTACTATGTGTTTGAATTATTTGTGCACTAGCTATTTTAAGATCATTGCTTGAAATTACTTGCATAGATCCTCATTGGAGCCTTGCACATTGCTCATCATTTTTATAAGAACTGAGAGATTTTAAGAACTTTAGAATAAGTGTTTCACAAGATATTAAGGATTGCAATTCCATTTAATGATATATAAATCACAACAAGGAAAGAATGCTGAAAGAAGAATGTAAAATAGCAAAACATCTTCCTATTTATTGTGTGGTTTGAGATGAATTAAAAGCTCTACCTGCTTTAATGTAACTATGCTTGGCAGTATCATTCAGAGTGAAAAAATACAAACCATTAAAGCTACTGTTTTTAGTGGATCTCTTTATTTTAATGATTTTAGAGTGCACTTATTGCCAAAAAGAGAGTAGATTGTTTATCCTTAAAATATTGTCATAAAATAAAAAAATAAGAATAACATTATAACAGCCAAGTAGTGCTAGAGATACTACTTGCAAGCTTGGTCTGACCAAAAATATCAACAGTATCACAATAACAAAACAGCAGGGAACATTAAAAGATTCATTTATACTTGTTTGATAAGAAATGCAAAGAGAATGCATGCAATATTGATTTTAGGGGATGCTTATAAAAATGCACAATTTATTCAGCCTAATTGAAACTTGCATATAAAGCAGACTTAAATGCATTTAATTAATTGTTTCCAATCAGAAATTCCCACAGTCAGACAATTGGCAATCATGTTTTAATACGCATTTTAGAGTGTTTGATGAATTAAAAAGTTATTGTAAAATATATGTATGCTTCATATGCCAGATACTACTTCAAAATCATATACCAATTAGTATTTACAATTATTAAATCAATATAAATGCAATAAAAATAAATACTATTGGTTACATTAGGTTGTTTTGTATTATGCAGAATATTTGTAATTTTCTTTTTTTATCATTTTTTTATTTTTAATTAAACACCTTGATTACATACATGATTGTGTTTGGGTTTCAGTCATGTAAAGAATACCACCCATCACCAGTGCAACGTTTCCATCACCAATGTCCCAAGTCTCCCTCCTCCCCACCCAACCCCCGCCTGTACTCTAAACAGGCTCTCCATTTCCCTCATATATTCTCATTATTAGGACAGTTCAAAATGTAGTTATTTCTCTAACTAAACTCATCACTCCTTGTGGTGAGCTTCCTGAGGTGAGCTGGAACTTCCAGCTCTTTTCTCTTTTGTGTCTGAAAATTATAATTGCAAGAATGTCTTTCATTTTTCTTAAAACCCATAGATGAGTGAGACCATTCGGCGTCTTTCTCTCTCTCTCTCTCTGACTTATTATACTCAGCATAATAGATTCCGTGTATATCCATGTATAGGAAAATTTCATGACTTCATCTCTCCTGACAGCTGCATAATATTCCATTGTGTATATGTACCACAGTTTCTTTAGCCATTCGTCTGTTGAAGGGCATCTTGGTTGTTTCCAGAGTCTTGCTATGGTAAATAGTGCTGCAATGAATATAGGTGTAAGGAAGGGGTTTTTGTACTGTATTTTTGTGTTCCTAGGTAATATTTCTAGGAGTGGTATAGCTGGATCATATGGGAGCTCGATTTCCAGTTTTTGGAGGAATCTCCATATCGCTTTCCATAAAGGTTGAACTAGACGGCATTCCCACCAGCAGTGGATAAGAGTTCCTTTCTCTCCACATCCCCGCCAACACTGTTTATTCTCATTTTTGTGATGTGTGCCATTCTCTGTGGTGTGAGGTGGTATCTCATCGTTGTTTTGATTTGCATCTCCCTGATGATCAGTGATGTGGAGCATTTTTTTCATGTGTCTTTTGGTCATTTGTATTTCTTCTTTGTCAAAGAGACTGTTCATTTCTTCTCCCCATGTTTTGATGGGATTAGATGTTTTTATCTTGTAAAGTTCTGTCAGTGCCTTGTATATTTTGGAGATTAGCCCCTTATCTGATGGGTATTGGGTGAATAGTTTCTCCCACTCAGTGGGTGGCTCTTGTATCCTGGACACTATTTCCTTTGAGATGCAGAAGCTTCTCAGCTTAATATATTCCCATCTGTTAATCTCTGCTTTCACTTGCTTGGAGGTGCAGTTTCCTCAAAGATGCCTGGAGTGTTTTGCCTATGTGCTGTTCTATATATCTTATGGTTTTGGGGCTGATATCGAGGTCTTTAATCCATTTGGATTTTACCTTCGTACATGATGTTAGCTGAAGGTCTAAGTTCAGTTTTTTGCAAGAGGCTATCCAATTGTGCCAACACCACTTGTTGAAGAGGCTTTCCCTGCTCCATTTATGATTTCCTGCTCCTTTATCAAAAATTAGGTGGTTGTATGTCTGGGGAACATTTTCTGAGTATTCAAGCCTATTCCACTGATCTGAGGGCCTGTCCTTATTCCAATACCATACTGTTTTGATAACTATTGCTTTGTAGTACAGTTTAAATTTGGGGAAAGTAATTCCTCCCATATTCATTTTCCCAATGATTGCTTTAGCTATTCTAGGGTGTTTATTGTTCCAAATGAATTTCAAAAGTGCCTGATCCACTACTTTGAAGAATGTCATGGGTATCTTTAGAGGGATAGTATTACATCTGTATAATGCCTAGGGGAGTATTGCCATTTTGATGATGTTAATCCTGCCAATCCATGAGCAGGGTATGTGCTTCCATTTCCGCGTGCCCTCTCTTATTTCCTGGAGCAGAGTTTTATAGTTTTCTTTGTATAGGTCCTTCACATTTTTAGTCAAGTTGATTACAAGATATTTGAGTTTGTGTGTGAATGGGGTTGTTTTCTTAATGTCCATTTCATCCTTATTACTATTGGTGCATAGAAAGGCCTTTGATTTTTGTGTGTTAATTTTGTAGCCTGCCACCTTGCTATATGAGTCTATTGTTTCTAGAAGCTTTTTGGTAGAGTCTTTAGGGATTTCTAAGTAGAGTATCATGTCATCTGCAAACAGTGAGAGGTTGACTTCTTCCTTTCCTATCTGGATTCCCTTGATATATTTTTCTTGCCTAATCGCTATAGCAAGTACTTCCAGTGCTATGTTGAATAGGAGTGGTGAGAGAGGACAGCCTTGTCTTGTGCCAGAATTTAGAGGGAAGGCTTTTAGTTTTTCTCCATTGAGGATAATATTTGCCACTGGCTTGTGGTAGATGGCCTTAATTATATTGAGAAAGGTTCCTTCCATTCCCATCTTGCTGAGAGTTTTGATCAAGAAAGAATGCTTTCTCTGCATCTATTGATATGATCATGTGGTTTTTATTTTTCTTCTTATTGATGTTGTGTATTATGTTGATAGATTTATGGATGTTAAACCATCCTTGCATTCCTGGGATGAAACCTACTTGATCATAGTGGATGATCTTCTTAATGAGGCATTGAATCCTATTTGCCAGAATTTTGTTGAGGATCTATCTTTGCATCTGCATTCATCAGCGATATTGGTCTGTAATTTTCTTTTTTTGTAGTGTTTCTGTCTGGTTTAGGTATCAAGGTGATGTTGGCTTCATAAAAGCTTTTTGGAAGTGTTTCCATTTGTTCAATTTCATGAAAGAGTCTTGCCAGGATTGGTAGTAGTTCCTCTTGGAAAGTTTGAAAGAATTCATTAGTGAATCCATCTGGACCTGGGCTTTTGTTTTTCGGCAGACATTTGATTACCGTTTTAATTTCATCAATGGTGTTGGGGGTGTTTAGATATGCTACATCCTCTTCCTTCAACCGTGGAAGATTATAAGAGTCCAAGAATTTATCCATTTCTTCCAGGTTCTCATTTTTAGTGGCGTGGAGTTTCTCAAAGTAGTTTCTGATTACCCTTTGAATCTCTGTCATATCAGTAGTGATCTCTCCTTTTTCATTCCTAATATGAGTTATCAAGTTTCTCTCTCTCTTTCTTTGTTAGGTTTGCCAGTGGTCTATCAATCTTGTTTATTTTTTCAAAGAACCAACTTCTGCTTTCGTTGATCTTTCGGATTGTTTTTTGGGTTTTCACTTTATTGATATCTCCTCTCAGCTTTGTTATTTCCTTCTGTCTCCCTATTTTTGGGTCCTTTTGTTGAGCACTTTCTAGTTCTATTAGCTGTGTCATTAAGCTACTCAGGTAAGCTCCTTCTTCCTTCCTGATGTGTGCTTGCAAAGCTATAAATTTTCCTCTCAGTACTGCTTTTGCTGTGTCCCATAAGTTCTGATAGTTTGTGTCTTTATTGTCATTTGTTTCCAAGAACCTTTTGATTTCCTCCTTGATTTCATCTTGGACCCACTGGTTATTGAGCATGAGGCTGTTTAAATTCCAGGTGTTAAAGTTTTTCTTCTGAGTCCTTTTGGAATTCACAAATAATTTCAGAGGCTTGTGGTCAGCGAAGGTAGTCTGCAAAATTTCTATTCTCTTGATATTATGGAGGTATGTTTTATGTGCCAGCATGTAATCTATCCTGGAGAATGTCCCATGTACATTGGAGAAGAATGTGTATCCAGGTTTCTGGGGATGGAGTGCCCTATATATATCCACTAGGCCTCTTTCTTCCATTTCTCTCCTCAGGTCTAGTATATTCTTGTTGGGTTTCAGTCTGGTTGACCTATCCAGTGTTGACAAAGCCATGTTAAGGTCCCCCACAATTATTGTGTTGTTATTGATATTATTTTTCAGATTTGTCAACAGTTGTATTAAATATTTTGCTGGCCCCTCATTCGGTGCATATATGTTTAGGAGAGTTATTTCTTCCTGCTCTACATACCCCTTGATTAATATAAAATGTCCATCTTTGTCCCTTACAACCTTCCTGAGTATAAAGTTTGCATTATCTGATATTATTATGGCCACTCCAGCTTTTTTATGGGTGTTGTTTGCTTGGATAATTTTTCTCCAGCCTTTTATTTTGAGTCTATGTTTGTTCTGACTATTCAGGTGCGTTTCTTGTAGGCAGCAGAAGGTTGGATTGAGTTTTTTGATCCATTTAGCCACTCTTTGTCTCTTGACTGGTGCATTTAGTCCATTGACATTGAGAGAAAGAATTGTCCTGGGATTTAATGCCATCTTTATATCGAAATTTGGTGTGTCTTTTGGTTAGTCTTGTCTTAAATTAGGTCTTTCAGTTTTTCTCTTAAGACTGGTTTTGTGTCTGTAAGTTTCTGAGCTGTTTTTTGTCTGTGAAACCATGTATTCTTCAGTCAAACCGGAAAGTGAGTTTTGCTGGGTATAGTATTCTGTGTGAAGCATTCATTTCATTCAGTCTTGTCACAATATCCCACCACTGCTTTCTGGCATTGAGTGTTTCTTGTGACAGGTCTACTGTAAATCTCAAGGATGCTTGCTTGAACGTAATTTCCCCTTTTGATCTTGCTGTTTTCAGAATTCTGTCTCTATCTGTGGGATTTGTCATTGTGACTAGAATGTTTCTTTGAGTGGTTTTTCTGGGGTCTCTTTTGGTTGGTACTCTTCGAGCATGCAGGATTTGATCACATATATTCTTTAGCTCTGGAAGTTTCTCTTTAATGATGTTCTTGACCATTCTTCCTGGAAATTTTCTTTCTGGGTCTCTGGGACTCCAATGATTCTTAAGTTGTTTCTGTTGATCTTATCATAGACTTCTATTTTCATCTGTTCCCATTCTTTGACTAATTTTTCCATTGTCTGCTCATTTGCTTTAAGTTTTTTTTCCAATCTCTCCTGCTGTATGGAATTGTTATGTATCTCATCTTCCACAGCACCAAGTCTATTCTCAGCTTCTGATACCCTGTCCCAGAGCTTATCCATTTTGTCATTCACTTCGTTTACTGACTTTTTCTTCCTGTTAGTTGACATGTTATTTCAGTTTGGAGTTTTATGATTTCTGTCTTCATATTTTCTTGGTTCTTATTAGTGTTCTGTTCAACTCGATCCATGGTTTCTTTGAGTTCTTTGAGAATCTTCCATATTGCTAGTCTAAAGTCCTTATCTGAGAGGTTGATTAGTTGGTTGGTCATTATCTGGTCATCAGAATTGTCATCTTCATTCTCTATGTCTGATGCTGTCCTGCATTGTTTCCCCTTTGTCATACTTGTATTGTGGGTTTTTTTACGTGTTGTGGTGGTATTCATTGGCTATATGATGCAGGCAACACACTCCTCTGGCTCCGCCCTTTCTGGGTGGGCTGACTTGCCTCTGAGGGAGGGGAGTCTACCGTGGATGAAGCCTCACACTGGATCAAATCTTAGGCCCGAGCATGCAACGAAGAAGACAGTCAGGAGAGAAATGCTTTCTTCCGTGATATAGCACAGTTCTTAGTGTGATTTTGTCTTCTTGTTGCGATGGTGTTCTTTTCTTAGAAGGAGTTCATGACCGCATAGTGAAGTGAAGTGGCCATGCTCTACTGGAGCCTCTTTTCGCCCCACTCCCAAGAGTTTCACACAAGAGGACAGTAGACAGACATACACAGGTAGCACTCACAGTTTTTCACAGTTGGGCCCCACTGGGCAGGCGTAGTTTCGTCTGTAATTTCCATAATGGGTTATGGTATATGGTTTTGTGTGCTTGGTGTTTATTTTAGTTGAGTTTCACACCTGTGCTCTGGCTATTCTAGTATGTGAGATTATGTGATTATGTACTTGGTTCAGTTGTGCAGTACCATTCATGTCATCAAAAATATTTCAAAGATATATCAAAGTAGCAGAGTCCTAGCCTTGCTTTATAGAGAGCCGAAGTTTGCAATTTGACTCTCTGCATCATGTAGTTCTAATTGTTTATAAAGATAGAAAGTCATAAACCCACGATTGCACTATTTTACAAAATATTTTAACTCTATGACAAAAGCCTCTGTGTTTCTCAGATTCATGTCTCTTTCTCCTCTCCAAATTCCAAAATTATTGGAACCAAATATTTTGTTTTATATTTATTGTCTCTAAGATTTTTTTTAACCAGGGTATTATATAGTTTCAGTTGCTAAAGTATAGAACATTTTCAGATTTTTTCCTTTCAATTTTTAATGTACACTTAAGGTATTAAATACGAATTCATAATATTATGGATTGATAGCTCATTTATTCTTGAAGAATTGTCATTTTTCCATGTCCTTAAATATATTAATGCAGTTTTTAAAAAATATAAGGTATGTATAGAGATTTTTGTGTGTCTATGATATACACATGTGCATGTTAATACAGATAATATCCAGATGAATGAGCTTGTTCAATACTTATTGCCATTGAGTGATCGATGTTGTCAAAGATCAGTAGATTGTAAACTGTTGCTTATAATTTTGGGTTCTTCTCTGTTCCTATTTTCTAAAGGTAAAATTTTCCTAAGTATTGCATATAATTTTTATCAATTTAACTTAATAAAAATTCTTGAAAACAGACTTGATTACTCAGTGCCATTTTAAAAGTTTGGTGGGTCTGTGCCTTTTGCCTTTATACATATGTTTTGATTTAGTCAATATCAACAAAATAGTGCAGTAAGATTTTAAAATTGAGTGGGAAGATCATTGGGAAAACTAAAATAGTGACACTAATAAAATTTTATCCATGAAATAGTTGTTCTTCATTTTCTTAGTTTTTGATCTTTCTCATATGTTGTATAGTTTCCCCCATATAGATCTTACATGTTTTTATTCTATTTAATTTATAATTTTTTGTCCTTGAGGCACACATGGTTGTACTCAGGGCTTACTCCTGGCTCTGCATCCAGTATCATTCTTGAAAAAGGTTGGTGGGGGGAAAAACTATATTCGCTTATCAGAAATAGGACCTGGGTCTCCTGTGTTTACAGAAAGTGCCCTGATCACTATACTATTTTTCTGGACTATTTACTCTATAGCCAAGTATTTAAATTGTTTTAGTGTTATTGGCCATGGCCATGGTATAACTATACTTTTTAAACACTGTTGGTTGGGGACGGAGCGGTGTCGCAACAATGGGGCATTTGCCTTGTATGAGCTGACCCAGGAAGGACCAGGATCCCCTGGTGTCCCATATGGTCCCGGAAGTCAGGAGCAATTTTTGAGCACAGAGCCAGGAGTAATCCCTGAACGTCATTGGGTATGGGCCCCAAACCAAAACAAAACAAAACATTGTTCATCACTGCTGATATATAGAAAAATTTGAGTTATATTTTAAACTTTATCATGTAATTTTATTTATATACTTATATATATATTTATTATTGCTTTTATGTTGTTTTCTATATAACCATTTCATATATATGCCAACTTTTTTTCATATCAAAAAACCTCTAGATATTTTTTTTATTTTAATGTATTGGCTGAAACCTTTAATATAATGCTGTGTAGGGAAGTTTAACAGTGGCATAATGACTATTTCTTACTCTTAGTGAAAATAGCAAAATGCTCTTAATTTTTATGGAAACAAATGTAAAGGCTTTAATCAAATTCTAGCTGAACTCTACTGCACTTATTGCTTAAAGTGGCTGAGATAGTTGGAATATACTTTAAGCAATTTTTTTTTTTTGGTTTTTGGGTCACACCCGGCGGTGCTCAGGGGTTACTCCTGGCTGTCTGCTCAGAAATAGCTCCTGGCAGTCATGGGGGACCATATGGGACACGGGGATTCGAACCAACCACCTTTGGTCCTGGATCAGCTACTTGCAAGGCAAATGCCGCTGTGCTATCTCTCTGGGCCCTAAGTAAATTATTTTTAAAAATTGATATTAATTTTATGCTTGTCATAATAGTAATGGCATTCTATGGGGCCTCTGATTAGTCAAAGTTGGTCTGCTATTGAAGTATAATACTTTGCAATGTTATTGAAATAAATAAAATATTGTTTTAATAGTCCTGAGCAACCTCTCTACCAGTGTTTCAAGATTCCTTCACCTTTATTCTAAATTCCTTTCCACCTCTTCCCTTTCTCAGCCTCCTCAGTCCCCGTTTTTTTGATTATTCTTCAAATTTGGTTTCTACTGGGCATTATCTAATACTTCTATTTAGCAATGGATAATTTTGCATAAAAATCAAGAAAATTAATATGCAGGCTTATGTATCAATATTTTTGTTGATGGTTTCTCATCTTACCTTTACCACATGCTTGAAGTTCTGACTCAATTTGTCAAAATTTAGCTCAAAGAATTAACACAAATATTCAGTAAAAGTTTTATACGTAATTAGTAGTATATGGTAGCCCATTATCTGGTTCATTATATAAGTAGTAAAGAATTTTTATTTATCACTTAATACATACTGGCTCTTTGTTTTAGATTAGAGAACTACACAAATACATGATCAGATTAGCTTATTTATTCAACATATATAACATTGTGTATTAACACTTTAGTGTTAATCAGAACTACTTTAAAACATTTTCTTAACCTTTAGTTTGTTTTTTAAAGTTGGAAGAAAATATGATCAGTATATGCTTGGCTTCAAATGAGGGAGAGACAATGAATAAGTAACTAATATAAATAGTTATAAATACTGTAACTACTATAAATAGTTCCAACTTCATTGACTTCAAATACTATTCATTTATCTCCTTATATATTCCAAATTAGACATTATATGCATTGTTCTCAGTAATAAAACTAAGAATAATGTAAGACTAAACTTTTTTTTATTAAAGGCCAAGGAGAATTCATAACTATAAGATTAAGTCTCCATTTTCTTGATAGCTGATGGGAATTTTCTATTTCTTTATGCCATAGGCATGTCTTGGACTATGGTCTACTCCTCACATTTTCAAAGCTAGTAAAAGTATTTTGAACACTCTAAATTGTGATCTTAAATAGAATTCTGTTTTTCTCTTCTACTTTTAAGTACTCAGTTGAGTAAATTGTGAATATACAGATATTCTACAATAATGCCCCCATTTCAATACAGCTGATGTTAATCATCTAATTCCTTTTTGTATATGTGCTAAGATATTCACTGAAGAGACAGATCAAGATATACATATTGTATATTTATTTACTTTGAGGAAGTTATAGTATTTTATCTATCAGACTAAGTTCTGAAAAGCACAGGAGAAATTAAGTTAGTAAAAAATATTTAAATGTTAGTCAAGGAAATAAACCCACATTTTTGTACAACATAAATAACATTCCTTTAAAATTCAAATAACTGTAATTAATTATGAAGATCTAAATATTCTAAAGATTTAGTTAACACAATTGTATCTGCATTTGGCTGCTTTTTCAGTTACTTTTTATTTAATATGTTTAAAGTATACACTTTAATCTCAATTATTATCTTAAAATATTTGGAAATATAACTTGATATAGTAGATTTTAGTAATCTACTATAAAAAGTATTTTCCCCAAATACATATAAATAGTATTTTCACTGAAGTGTTTAGAGTGCCTGTATCATATTCATTTTTCATATGAATATCCAGCACTATAGTGAATATTTTTCAGAAAGGATAAGGACAAATTGTGAAACCATGTATGATATTCATTTTCTATTGAATAAAGTTGTTATAAAGTAGTTATAATATGATAATATTTTGTATTGTTACTAATTTATTTTAGAATATAAATTTTATTTAGTTTACTATTAGCTTGTTTTTCTCATGATATTATATGTTGCTGTAGGACACATTTATGTTTACTAATTTTTTTCCCAGTGATTTGCACAGCATTTGGCACATTCTGCTTGTTGGAGTTGAATTAAGAGTCACACCAAAGTCAATATTTTTCTTTGCTTAAGTTTTAATTAGTCCCCATAGAATCTATTATATTAGCTCAGCTAAATACCTATTAGTGTGTTTTATATTAAAATGTAATAACCTTGAGAAGCAGTTTCACTTTAATTTAACTAACTTTATTACTTTTTTGTGTGAAGTGGTAGTGCTTTAGGATAAAACAGCCTATTAGACTGAGAGTATTTTATTGCAAAGTATTTTAAAGAACCTCTTCTGAGTATGTGTAAAAATGTATTTATTAGATTCTAATTTCCTCTGAAGCTCTAGCCCTCGTTTTCCGTGCAGAGTAAATTTTATTTTATCACACACACACACTCTTACATACTGAGTCATTCTCACACATAAATAAAATATATGTAATAAAATTATCTTATGCTTCTTATTGCATATACTATTTTTTACTTTCAGTTTTAAAATTAAGCAGTTATTTATATCAAAAATTTAGATGTATAATAAACAATTTTATTTATATTATAGAAGTTTTTATTGATCACCTCCTTCAGTCCTTAAAAAACCTCCTTCATTCTGATAAGTTTGTGACTCGCAAAGATCAGCTTGTTTAATAAATTGCAGTTTCCCAGTCTAATATACACATAAAATATAGAAACAATTTTCTGTAAAAGACAAGATTGTAAATGTTTTAGTTTCTACCGGCTCTGCTGTTGCTTTTGTGAGCACTGAACTCTGCTATTAATATGAAAAATACTCAGAGAAAAACACATTGAGAAATAAGTGTGATTATGTTCTAATAAAACTTATTTATGTAAACAGGGAATAGCTGAAATCAACCCACAGGTCAGTATACTAGTTCCTAGTACCATTAAATCCTACTTTCACCCAAATATTCATTATTTTCTTCCATCCCCTTTGTAGCAGGAATATGGGTTATAGGCATATAATCACAGTTCTTACTGTTAATTATGGTAGAAATTAGCTGGAATTAGTCAGAAACATTTACCCTATCAGATGTACCTGACTTTGTACTACAAAATAACGTGACACTGACCTTTTTATCAGTGTCTTCTCAGTCAACAGAATGAAAATAAAACAGGTTTCATTTAAACTTTAGTGTATTCCTTTTTTTTTCCTACTTTGATATAGGATAATGTAGAATCTTGTGATAGCTTATTTATAGTCCTAGTTGTTGTGAATTTATTTACTTTTGCATTTCGAGAAAGCGACAAAGTAACATTTATTCTCCATTAAAATTTTAGTCTTGCACTAAATTGCATTTTCTTTCTCCTCTGCTGTTTCTACCTGCTGGATGTTGCTTTTAGCAAATAAATCGTTCTGCTAAATGCAGAAATTTGTCAACCTTATTTTCTTCAATGTGGAAGGCATGCAGTCTATAATTCTTTAATGCTTCTCTAGACAGCTACTTAACTACATTCCCAACTCTTCAGTTTAGAAGATTGGTACGTTCGTTGA
The DNA here is from genome assembly GCF_024139225.1 of Suncus etruscus. Taxonomy (NCBI): domain Eukaryota; kingdom Metazoa; phylum Chordata; class Mammalia; order Eulipotyphla; family Soricidae; genus Suncus; species Suncus etruscus. Next base: position 37,971,934 of record NC_064848.1, read on the forward strand.
TTTGTTCACTATTATTCTCATCTATTATCTTCCATTTTTAGTTCATTTGTTGTAGTTAATTTTGTGTGCCAATTTGAATGTATCAGGAGATGCTAAGCAATCTGGCTAACCTCTGGGTGTACCATTGAGAATGAAGAAGATGTTCGCATTTGTATTGGTAGACTGAATTAAAAAAGTGCCTTGCAATATGTAATTGTTTGAAAGTTTGAAAAACAAAAGTGGAATAAGGTATTTGCCTCAATAAATCTGACTTGTGACCTATGATATCGATCTTTTCTTAGTCTTCATGGTTTTTAGGCTTTCAGACGTAGTCTAAATTTTAAGTATTGGCTATTCAACTCTCAGGACTGCATACTATGCCAGTGATCCTCCAGGTTGCAAAAGTAACATAGAATTTTTTTTTTCAGATAACTGTTCTTTTCTGAAAAAAACCGATATAGTCCCTAGGCAGAAATGACTTATTCACACATAAGATGACTGGCATCATCTTTAGGGCAAACAACTCAAAAATCAAGCCTGAATCAAAAATGCCAAAATACTATATATAAGTATACACTTATATATATCAAAATACTATGTATAAGTGACAATTTTGCTGTCTGACAAAAATAAAATAAAATGAAGTAGATTGCATAGTTTTTTATATTTTATTGTTTTTGACGTTTTATATTTTATTTGTTTTTGACTCAGAGTTCTCAAGAATGACTGAGTTCAGAGGACCATGCAGGGTATCAGAATTTAAACTGTTGTTAATCAAGTCAAGAATTTACCCAATACACTGTCTCTCCTGCCTATATGTTATTGCTTGGAACTTTAATTAAGACACATACTTAAGATGGGGTAGGAATTTAGAAGAAAATTAGGTAAGAGATTTATTAAAACTTATTAATATGCTTTGGTTAAGGGTCTGATAGTATAGCTACCAAATTTCCTTGCATCGTAAATTATTCAAAGCCATATGCTTGAAATCCTTTCTGTGGTAAAACTGAGTCCTATTGTTTTAAAGTTTCTCTCACTGGCAATTATTATCAATAATTCACTGTTAAAATTAATCAAAATTGAGTTTTTAATTCATTCATTCACTAAGAATAAAGAAACATTTTATAAAGCTGCAGAAAACATTTTTTGTCCATGTGTAACCGAATAAAATGCAAAGAGAATATAATGGAGTTAAAACAAAATACTTGTTAATAATTTTGGGGAAAAGGGTGCTGTGTTTGGGGTACCTAGGATCAAACTCTGGTACTCACATTGCACAGTTTTATTACTAATCCATGTCCTTGACCAAAAATTTTGGAATGATCATTTTTATTTTCTTCTGTGTACCAATGTATCTACCATAAAGAAGATATTGAACTAATCTCTTTCTTTAAAGAAAAAATATATTGAATAGTAGAAAATATAATGAGAGTTAGTGAAAATGGAAATAGTAGCTAATTCTATAGGTAGCAATGCATTACTGTCATTAAGTCATGGATTCTACATAGAAAGTTTAACAAAAATTGTATAAGTGATTAATAAACTTCATTGAGTTGTCATAGTATGCTATTGTTAAAAGATGATGTATTTTGTGTGTTAGTATGAAATAAAATCTATTAAGTATCAAAGCAATACTTTTACAAACACATTTAACCTACATATATGTGTGTAATATATACAACTATGTTTATAAATATTTCCTAATTTTCCATTTTTCGGGAGTATCTGGCTTTTATTTGGGGCAGAGGGGCCAAGAGGTACTAAATGACCCAGAGGTTATTCACAATAAAATCTGGCTGACTGGATCTATTGATTCAATGTTATATGATTCTTCTAATAATGTTACTTTGTGTTTGGTGCTTCCAACACTTTATACAGTGATGCTAGATGAGGCATGAGTACTAGAAATCAAAATTTGTCCTGATACAAACTGCATACTTAAAATTCCTTGACTATGTCCCTAGTCCATGGTCTGTGTTTGTTATATGGCATAAGAAAATATCATTTTAACTGTCTTGATATGACATAATATTCTTGGTAAAAATTTCTAACCATTTTATAGAAAATTTTTATTTATTTATGATTAATATTTTATTTGATAAATTGCTATTAGAAATAATCACAATGGTGTTTATAGATTTATTTGCTGAATTTACTTATAAATGTTCATATACTACAGGGTGCTTGTCCTATTTTTGTCCATTAAAAGGAACATTTTATTGAATTATTCACATGTGCTACATAGTGTTTGAGCATTTAAATACATTATGATATTTAATATTGTGGTATCCATATAAAAACAGTTCATCAGGCATTTAGATAGTGAAAATGATGTGTTACCATTCTAAGTGTGCATACTGTTAGAGTAAAAAAAAATAGTGAATACAGTCTTACCAATAATGATTCTGTCTTTCAGTTATATAGGGCTAACTTTTAAAAACACTTTTTTGGGTTTATTTTCAGATGTTGACCTGCTTTCCTTAAAGATATACATTATGTTAAATAATATTAAAATATTTATGTTTAATTAATTTAAATTTTTATTAATTGTATAATTAAGCACCGTGGTAACAAAATTGTTCATTGTTGGGTTTCAGTCATACTATGTAAACCATCTTCACCACTGTACTTTGCATTTCACCAATGTATTTTGTATTATATTTTACAATTTTACAAATAGTAAATTTTACAATAGTTTATATTGTATTTTACGTTTTTTTTTTACAATTTTTACAATTTTACAATCTGTATTTTGTATTGTATAAAATAGTGCTACAATAAACTTAGGCATGCAGAGGGCTATTTTGTATTGTGTTTTTGTGTTCATCTGAGTCATATGAAAATTCAATTTCTAGCTTTTTGAGGAATATCCATATTGCTTTCTAAAAAGGTTGGACAATATGCATTCCCACCAGCAGTAAAAGAAAGTCCTTTCTCCCTGCATCCATCTAGCACTTGTTCATTTTCTTTGGTTATTTGTGGTAGGCCCCGTGAAATGTGATATCTCATTGTTATTTTATCTCCCTGATAATCAGTGACATGGAACATTTTTTATGTGATTTGGCTATCTGTAATTCTTTTTGAAGAAATGTCTGTTTATTTCTTCTCCCCATTTTTTGATAGGATTAGATGTTTGTTCCTTGTATATTTCAATTAGTAACTTGTATATCTTAGAGAGTAACCCCTTATCTGATGGGTATTGGGGGAATATTTCCACCCATTCCATAGGTGGCCTTTGTATCCTAGTCACTATTTCCTGTGAAGTGCAAAGCTTCTCATTTTGACTTAGTTCCATTTGTTGATCTTTGCTTCCATGAAACAAAGATTTGCACTTCGAAGAAAATTATATTGATAATTTAATTGTATTTCTGTATTGAATCATCTAAATTATCATCAGTATAATTCAAAATGATATTGATTAATATCAGCACATAGATATTAGTTAAATTATTATGTTCTCAGCAAAGAAAAAAATAATCATAATTTTATTCTGTTCTTCTGTTCATTTTCTGCAGTAGGTGGTCTCAGGCATATTTGAATCATAAAACATTTTGCTGTAATGAAAAATCTTTCTAATGAAAATAATATGCACATCCAAGGAAGACATGATAAAAATGATTAAAAAATAGTTAATATGGGGCCCAAGCGGTGGCGCAGTGATAGGGTGTTTGCCTTGCATGTGGCTGATCTAGGACAGAGCGTGGTTCTATCCCCTGGTATCTCATATGGTCCCCCTCAGCCAGAAGCAGTTTCTGAGTGCAGAGCCAGAGGGTAACCCCTGAGTATCACCAGGTGTGGCCCCAATTCCCACCCCCCCAGAAAAAAGTTATTATGGAATTTTCATTTTATCATATTGTCTAAATTTTCCATCCACAAGTGTCTAATTATTATTATTATTAGTAGTAGTAGTAGTTGCACTATTTCATTACCTATTATTTACAATATTTGAGATAAAGGATTCCTTTGGTTTGTTTAGCTTTTAGTTTTAACTTTTCTTTTTAGTCTTTGTTACTCAACCAGTTTTCCTAAAGTTTACTCGTTGTTATATTTTTGGGATCATTTTAGTAATCCCCAAACAAACAAACAAACAAACAAACTTTGTGAGTTTGGGGGATCATTTGGTTTGCTAGGATTCTATCTTTGGTTTGAGATAGACTACCTACCATTAATTCTGACCTCTTAATAGATCCATAGCCTCTTGCCTTCCATTTCATTATTGCAAGAACAGGATTTTAGAGTTGGAGTATTGTGTATTTAGCTTCAGATTTTAGTTGGCACCTTGCAAAGGCTGAATTAATAATGACCCTTACCTAGACATAAATTCATTATTAACAATGAGACATATTTACTAGGAAAAAACTAAATATAATTATAATATTCTTATTACCAAATACCAATTAAATAAATAGAAGCAACAATCTACATTACAAAGCCCATTTGTCTCTGTAACTGAAAAATGTTATTGCAATGTTATTTGTTTGGAGACATTAGCAAAGAAGACATTCATAGTAAACAAACAAACAGTAATTCAGTACTTACTATTACAATTAATAAATGGAACCTAGTTTATACTGCACAAATGTAGATTCTGCTAGATAATGGTCCTCTATGCAAAATTTAAAATAAAATATATATGCCAATGTACTATAATTTTTGTTTTACTATTTTAATACTTTTACTGTGGTTTTCATGCCATATAAGTATAAGTTATAACTATAGATTTAGAAAGCTAGTTTTTCTAATCTATAAACTTGTCATAAGTACAGAACACATATTATAAGAGACCTTAAATTCTAAATTAATTCTTGGCCTAGAGAATTCACTCAAAATGATAATTTTTTTTTACCATTCCATAATATTTCTACTATCTTGAGGAATGCTCATGTAGGTGTTTGGAGGAGAGAGAAATTATTGAAAATGTGTTTAGGCTTTTATTTGCAAAGCTTGGTCTTTAACTCTTTTACTTTTCTCCCTGTTCTAGAAAAATATAATTTTTTCTCCACTTATATTCATATGTACTTCATTTTACTTATGATTTAAATAACTGATAGCATTAACTGTTAAAATGTAAGAGAAACACTTTGTTTTATAAAGTCTCTTGCCTTGCCAAGCCAAATATGTTATACACAAGTTACATTCCTAACATCAATTTATTGTTATAAAAAGCATAACAAATCTCGTCTTTTTAACAACTTTTTAAAATGTAACCTTCCTTATGTACCTGAAACCAAAATTGTTCCTTTATTATGACACCTAAACAATGTGATTTAAATAGATATATGGATAGATTGATAGACAGATAAATAGACATACTAGATAGATACTTTTGTGAAGGTAGATCCATATTACTCCTGACTCTATGCTCAGAATCACTCTTGCCCAGTGTTCACAAAACCATATAGATGCCAGCCATCAAACATGACATAGCCACATGCAAGGCAAGCATTGGCTTACTAACTCTTTGACCTCTGAATTACTATATAAAATAAGGTGGTTATGTTATCAGAATATTGACAAATAAAATTGCTAAGTAAAATAAACTGAATTACGACTCAAGGATTTGTAACTTTCTAATAAGCCAATTATTAATTTTGTTCATATTTCACTCAAAAGATCTTCTTAATCTTATTTTCATCTCAATGTTTTATTACAAAAAATAGTATGTTTTTCTTTAGTGTCACATGTTTTTAGTTATGGATACATTTTGGATTATGTGCTTTGATTCTTCTTATTTAGGTTATTGCTTAATTAGTGCCCATTCTACATTTCCTACTTTTTTTAACTCCTTTTTTTTTTTCTGGACCACACCTGGAGATGCTCAGGGGTGACTCCTGGCTATGAGTTCAGAAATCACTCCTGGCTTGGGGGACTATATGGGACACCAGGGGATTGTACTGCGGTACATCCTAGGCTAGAGTCGGCAAGGCAGGTGCCTTATCACTGGGAGCCACCACTCCCCTCTCCACTTTTTAACTCTTTTATTTTTTACTTTTTTATTTTTCTTTCTTTGTTTTTGGGTCACACCCGGCAGTGTTCAGGAGTTACTCCTGGCTCTATGCTCAGAAATCGCCCCTGGCAGGCACAGAGGATCATATGGGATGCGGGATTTGAATCACCATCCTCCTGCATGAAAGGAAAATGCCTTACCTCCATGCTCTCTCTCCAGCCCCTACTTACTTTTTTCTTAAAACCATTTTTATTTTATTTTACCATACCATATATGGTAATTTCCATGCATTGAATTTCCATGTAAGTAATAGCACAAAATATAGAACATAACAATCTATGATTATAATGATTTAATTATCAAACACAATCAAGAATGCTAATATTTTAATTTTAAAAAAAATAATAAACATTCATATGTTAAAAATTCCCTTTTAAAATAATAAACATATTTAGATGTCAATTCATATTCATGGACAAGTAACATACACATGAAACATTACATATTTGTGGGGTTTTTTGGCCACTTATGGAAGTATGCAGGAGCAAATTCTATTTCAGCTTCTAGGTAACATATACAGTGATGCACAGAGGACTCTATGGTGCCAGGTATCAAACTTCAAGCTTGAAACACAACTACAGTAACACTTTGAATTTCAAGCCCCCAGAATCAATGTTTTTTATCCTGAAGTTTTGGCATCTTGCTCTTATCAAATAATATAAATATACATACACTTATTCAATTTTTATTATATCTGCTAGCCATATTATTAATGTATTGCTGTTGCTTTGAGGAATTGTAGAATAAAGTAATAACTCAAAAACTTTCACTGGAGTTTATATATTTTGATAGTATATATTGCTACTTAGTTTCATTGCATTCCATCAATCACAAATTCACCAAATATTAAAATTACATTTTTTATGCAGATTGTGTTCATTCATAAGACAGTGGTGTTATAGGCACAAACGCATATATTTCATTCAGTTTTGGTGGTTAAGTATATGTAGTAAGCAAAACAAATGTGTGAATTTTGAATTTTATTCTCAGAATGATACTGACCTTAGGCAAATGCTGTTTTCTCTTCAAGAATTACCTCCAACTCTAGAATTTTTTATTGTCCATCTTTTATCCGTCTTCAAAAAAATAGAAAATATATGCATATATATGTAAACATATTTACCATTTTTCCATGGAATAGTTTCAAATTTAATAGAAAAATGATGCTTTACAAAAGGAGAGTTACTTGATAATTAATGATAACATGTATACCCTGTAGGATGAGGTAAAATAAATAGAAACCAAAATATTATGCCCTATTACTTTAAAAATATCACACTGCTTAATGATCTCTAATTCCATTTTCACTTACAGCTATTTTAGTTTTTCAGTGATTCTGTTGAAAATTTAGTTTTATTTTTAATTGGTAGAGAACTTAGGACTCAAAGAACTGGTTGGTTATAAGTTAAAGATAGAAACCAGAGGTGACAAAAAACTTGCCACAATCTTGATCTTACTCTTCCCACATCAAAACTCTCAAGGAAGTATTTTGTTTAGGTCTGCTGTAGTATTTATTTCCAGTGTAGTATTATCTTCACAGTAGCCAAGTGGATGCAATCTAACTGTTCATAAAACATAAATAAACAAAATTTAGTATAAAGGTATTTCTTTTGCATTGTTAACTTATTCATTGTCCTACACGTATAAATAATAATTAACATGCAAAAACTAAAATGTGGCTGACAGGACCTTATCAGACCCTTATTCATTCTATTTAAATTCCTCTAAAAGTCATGTTAGGAGAACATTAAAACATCACTTAAAGGCTTTTAGGAAAATGAACTTATTTAAAAAATGACTTGTTTAATAAAAATATCATAAAATATTTAAAATTTGTAACTAAAATGATGTACTTTATACACCAAGCATTACAAAGACTGGAACCATATCTTGTATAATTCTAAATTAGTTAATGTATTGGCGTATGATATATTCTCAATAAAAGTTTCAAATAATATCATTGAGAAATAAGTTTAAATAAATGCTTTATTTCAAATTAGTCAAGTCCACTATATTTGTCTTTAACTTATAGCTTATATTCTTCTTTAAATCACGTGAATGCATATTACTATGAGTTGAGTAAGAGGAAAAAGTAAAGAAAAATTACTTTTATTTGAATAAAATTTAACTTAAAATGCATCAGTTCTAAGAAAAATTTACATCAACTTTTCTGGCAAAACTTTATTGGAAGCATTGTGAAATGCTTAAAAGGCTCCATTCATTTCTTTACAAAAAGTACAAGGATTCTATAAAATGGTCTGACTGATTTGAATCATTTGTGTTTGGCCTTTTGCATTAGACATTTTCTATTATCCTATTCTTCTTGGTGAAGCAAAATTCTGACTGCAAAGAATATGACCCTATGTCCTTGTGAATGAAATGTATATTGGGTCTTGGACCTGAGTAGATATATTAAAATATTAAAATAAAAAGATAATATATATGATATTTATTATTAGGAAGTAGGTATTATACAGAATATATATTATAAACATCTTTTCAAGCCATCTGTATAATATATATTGAAACACAGTATGATGAAAAAGTAAGCTAAGAAGTGAGAAATTTAAAGGAGTCATTGATTCAAATATACTAATTCATCTTTGAATACCAATAATGTATCTTCAAATACCATGTCTGGAATGAATGTCATTTCATTATGAAAGAGAAGTATAATTAGAGCCAGAGCAGTGGCACAAGCTGTAAGTTGTCTGCCTTGCATGTGCCCTGGACAGATGGTGGTTTGATCCCCCGGCATCCCAGATGGTCTCCCAAGCCAGGAGCAATTTCTGAGCGCATAGCCAGGAGTAACCCCTGAGCGTCACCAAAAAAAAGGTATAATTATGCACACTAATAAAAAGTTATCCTCTTAACATATTTCCAGAATCTATTAATTTTTCATTCCCTTAGCTCTCAAAACCTCTGATTACATGTTAATTACTTGAGGAACTGAAGAAAAAATAAAGGGAGAAAATTGGAAATAAGAGAACTAGAATTAGTAGAGTGGACTCATATCTGAGCATTATCTGTAGTAATCCCTGAGCAGAGAATCAAGAACATGTACTAAATATAGTCACGTGAGACTAAACCATTTCCCCTAAAAATAGAAAAAGAGAAAATAAAGATGTAATTAAAAGCTAACACAAATGATAGATTGGAGAGTATCACTTTATGCTCCACATTTAAAAAGTTTTTAATTTAAAAGTTTTTAATAAAAACATTTATTTACAAATTTATTGATTGCTGGAGACGGAGAGATAGTATGGAGGTAAAGCGTTTGCCTTTCATGCAGAAGGTCATCGCTTCGAATCCCGGTGTTCCATATGGTCCCCCGTGCCTGCCAGGAGCAATTTCTGAGCATGGAGCCAGGAGTATCCCCTGAGCACTGCCGGGTGTGACCCAAAAACCACAAAAAAGGCAAAACAAACAAATTTGTTGATTGTTGAGTTTTAGGTATAACATATTTATTTTTATTGGGGGGGGGACACATGACATTTCAGGGATTACTCCTGGATCTGTGATAAGAAATTACTCTTAGCAGATTCGAGGAACCATATGGGATACCAAGATCATAAAACTAAAATGGATATATCTTTATCTTTTTAAATTTTATTTGTTTCCTAGTCATTATTTCTTTTGAGGTACAAAAACTTCTTAATTTTATATATCTTATTTGTCTATCTTTGCTTTCACTTGCACATCAGTTGTATTTTATATTTGAAGATCTGTTTAGCTTCAATGTCCAAGTTCTGCCAAAGTTTTCTTCTCTGTACCTTATGATTTTAGATCAAATAGCAATGTATTTAATTCATTTTGATTTGACTTTTGTGCATGACACTAAAAAAAGGTCTGAGTCACCACTTTATTTATTTATTTTTTGGCATGCAACTGACCGTTTTTCCAAATACTACATATTGAAGAGATTTTCCTTACTCCATTTTGTATTTCTTGCTGCGTTACAAAGATCAATTGATCATATACCTGAGGGTTTGTTCTCAAATATTGCATTGATATGAGTCTTTCATTATTCCAATGTCATGCTGTATCAATTACTAATATTTTATAATATGATGTTCCTAAGAATTGCTTTAATTGCTTGTGGAAATTTATTATTCTATACTGCCTACAGAGCAGTAGAAATTATTTACCCAATACCAATATGATAACAGATTAATCTCTAAAGTATATAAGGAATTGGTAAAGCCTAACAAGCTCTTCAGAAACAAGAAGAGTTGAACAGAAACTTCCTCAAAGAAAAAATACAAATGGCATGTATAAAAATGCTCATGTCATTAGTCATCAAGGAGATGCAAATCAAAAGAACAACAATATGATATCATTTCACATCAGAGAGAATAGCACTAATCAAAAAAAAAAAATAAAGACCTGATGGCTACCATGGATGTGGGGGGGGGGGAGGAATGGACTCTCATTCACTGTTGATGAAAATATAGAATATTCCAACCTTTTTGGAAGACAATGTGATCATAATTTCAAAACCAGAAATTATGCTCTTATATGACCTAACAATATCACTAGGGAATATATCCTAGGACTCCCAAAACACAATGCAGAAAGGCATCTGCACTCCTGTGCTCACTGTGGCACTATACAAAATACTCAGATTCCGGGAACAACCTAACAACCTAAGAAGAGATGAGTGTCTAACCCCACTTTTAACCACCACTTTTAACTTCACATTTGGGTATCTATCTTCAGGACAGAAAAATGTCATCAAAAAGTTTGTATACAAACCACAACACATTAAAGCACTCAGTACAATAGTTGAAATTTGGAATCTACCTAAATTTCCAACAATAGATAATTTTGGATCATGAAATGTGTTACATATATACAATGGAAAAATACATAGCTGTAAGGAATTATGCAATTTGCTTCAATATATATGGAACTGGAAGATATTATGTTAAATGAAGTAAGCCAAAAGAAGAACGATAAATACAAAATGATATGACTTATATGTGGTATTTAGAATAACTGCACAAAGAAATGCAAAATCTAAATAGGTGATGTCTAGAACATCCTTAGTCGCAGAGCATGGGAAGGAGAAGGAAAGAAATTGAGTAGAAGAGGAGAAAAACAAATATGAAAAGATAGGGTACAGGGGCCAAGCATTCACAGGTACTTTACTGGTGTTATAAAAATATAAAACTAAATATACAAGCCAAAGTCAACAACAATGGAATCAAGAGACTCAATGTCTTAATGTCTCAAACATTAACCATCTAAACTTAAAATGGACCTGTTATACTGGCAGTCTGGGGAGCAATTGGGGTGTTATAGGATGCATTCGAGAAACATTGGTGGAGGAAGGTTGACACTGGTGGTGGGATTGGTCCTGATTCATTGTATGTCTGAAACCCAACTGCGAAGTATTTTGTAAATTACAATGATTTTAATTAAATAAAATATTTTTAAAAAAGACAAAATTATGTTTAATATATACTTCAGTGTTATTCTGCACTTTTATAGGTACCCATTAGTACAAAATTGTTTTCTATCATTATCAAAACGTAAAGAAACTGGCAATCTGCACAATGGAATACTATGCAACTGTTAGAAAAATGAAGTAATTAAATTTGTTTATACATGAATGTTATAGAGAGTAATCAAAGTAGTCTGAGGGTGTGGGATAGACATAAAATAGTCACATTAATTTTTTGTATATTAAAAGAAATAGTAGAGTAATGACACCCACGGCCAACTGAGTTGAGGGCAAGGAAGTCTTGCCCATGTTAGGAAGCATTCTACAAAGAGGCAGGAGAGTGATTTAGAGCAGAGAAAGACAACCATGATGATGATAATTGGAAATTATTACTCTTAACAATAATTGGATATTTAAAGTAAAGTGATATGCACTTTACCCCTTGAGTATCAATATTGCAAACTAGTTTCTATAAGAAAAATAAAAGAGAATCATGAGAGAGATGCTATGACATTGGTTGGTTAAAATGTGCACTGATCAAGTACGTTGGTATTATATGACTAAAACTCAATCATAAAAAACGTTGCAACTGAGTATCTCATGGTGACTCAATTAAATAACTTATTTACAAAAAAATAAAGTAATATAAATCACATAAAAAAGAAAAATGTCATAGATGGAGGCAGAGAAAAGTGGAAAAAGAAGGGCAGGAAGGAAGTTGGAAATATAGGTTGTAGGAAATGTATATTGGTGAAAGGAATGTATATTGGATATTTTATGTCTGATTCTCATTCATTAAAAGCTTTGTAACTGAATGTCAAAATGATTCTATTAATTTTTAATACATTTATCTTTTTAATTTAAAAATGTTGTTTACAAATTATTGCTAGTTGAGTATTAGGCATGTACTATTTCAATGAGCTTTCAAAGGTGGCAAGAGGGGATGTAGGATTATGGAGATAGTGAGAAAAATGATTCACTATGGATATTGGAAATATTGGAAATATGGAAATATTGGTGTTGGGAATTTACACTAAAAGCTCATTGCAAAGTTTGCTGCTTACAGCTTAGATCTCATGTTTTCAGTATTATTGTGTTTTTGAATTGGATGTATAGTTATACCACTTTACCACATTAACAATATAACTAAGCCCTGAGACTTACCCCACTACATCCTTATCTATTTCCTGCCTTAATTACTTTCTATTTTTGTTCTTTTACCCCTAAGCTCTAGGTCTAAGGGTGATCTACATGTGCACCCTTTTAGAAACTTTAAAACTAGATACAGATATATGTAATGTTATATGAAATTTATTTATGATTATATTTTTAGAAAATAAATATGCTATACTGAGAGACATAGACATAAATTGATGCCAATTAAAACATTATATCTATTTTAATCTTTATTATTGAGGGTTAAGTGTCATTAGAGCAAAACAAAATATTTTTGTGTACATCTAAGATATCCATACTGGTTTTATTTTTAGATTACCTAAATATAACAAAAGTAATCTAAGATGGTCTAGGGGATGATTTTCTGTAAGATGAGGGGTTATGGCATTTTGCTTGGTTTAGATTCTAAAATTCTTTTGTTTTCACACAGGAGAAGAGAAAAAACATGACATAGTATTGTCACTAGGGAACCTTTTGTTCCATGATAGATGTGTTTCTTCTAGGAAGAGGAGGACACTACTGGGTCTCATTCATTAAGTTGATATAATACTGGCATGCACTATCACCACAGATTCTCAGCTGAATGTTATTCCACCAATCACTTTTCACCTCTAATGGAGTGTCCCTGACATCAGACCTAATAAATTGTTCAGTGCCAATTAAAAGAGACAGTTACCTTGTCAGTCACTTAGCTGCAATATTCTTCTTTGCCAAAATAGATTCCATAAAAATGACAGGAAAGATGGAAGTTTACTTAGAAATTTTTGTTTTAAAATTTTTAAATATGCAGAGTTTTGTGATTCTACACTTGGCCCAAAGTCATGTTCATGTTATTGATACCCTCAGAAAACCATTGTACTAATTGTTATTATCACTCTATTGCATAAGGAGTCAAATATCAAAAAAAAAAAAAGAATTATAAATAAAACCCATCTATCCTTTTATCAAAATGTGTCAACAATCTCAAACAATAAATAGTTCTGCTTCCTTAATAAATTGGCAACATATTCTCTAAAAATTGTACTCACTTAATATTTCCATTTCTCTGTATTCATCTTAAAATGATTCTTTTAGCAAATGTTTTTTATGCCTAGAGAAATATTTTCTATTTAAGCTATTTCACTCATGATGAAAGTTTTCATTGAAATTTGTCAGCTACTGGTTTCTCAGCAACTTGTCAAGATACTCAATAACAGGATATAATATTTTCTATTTACTGCTAACAAAATATTCAAAAGGACCCTTTAGTATTCAGTACAGAAGAAGCAATACTACTTAAATAAACTTTTGTCATGGGAATTCTTTATTAACAGAATAAATGACTTTTTCTTAAAATATACTTATTAATAAAAGTCATTTTATTAATGACCTTCTTGATTGAAAAGCAGATATTGCACTTATTCAGATTATGAGAGAGAAGTTAGACTTTGGATATCATTTCTATTCACTAATTGTTTAACATGGACAGTTTATTTTACTGTGCCATGCCCATGTGTCTTTCTGATATCAATTTTAAATATAAATTACATGTAAATATTTATAAAAAGTGACAGGCATCAAGAATCATTGAATGTTCAACTATTTATAATATCCCTATCAAAAATTAACATCTCTTTGAAAATAAAACTAAAGTTTTAAACCACTTAGGGTGGGGTTACTTACCTGTTGCAGTCATATTTGCTAAGTAAGATCCTGATGAGTCTGTCTTTTGCACCTCAAATTTCTACTATTTGTGATCCCCAGAGCTTAAAAGGAAATTATGGGCAAATCATAGCCAAGTTTTTGTGAACACCGCATTAAAATGAAGAGCAATTCCTGGCAAGCATTGTAATTGAATTTGATGCTTGGTCTCCACAACCAGAGATATGAATCTCTCATGAGTGCTACATTTTACTTCTTGGGAAAATTTCCAGAATTCTTTCAAACAAAACTGAAAGGTCATTTTATATGCAAGCTACCTCAAAAACATGAATTACCCAGAATGTTACTGATACGTGGTCTCAATATCTTAGAATTATGGTATTTGTTCCAATCTCTATTAGATAGGATCTTAATTGTATGTATAGTATTTTCCCATTTTAATGTGCCTATGCAAAAAAGGAGCAATGCCACGTGGCATTATTGGCGCATATGGGGGCCATAAGAACAAGTCCAACAAACCCCATGACATGGTTCAATCATAAGCATTAAACTGGGGGACTCTTTCAACAAAATTCCTTGTTGAACAGCTCATAAAGAGAAGATAAAAAGTGGTTAGAATCGTCACTGTATAAGAGAGTATTTAGTAAGACTTATAGCTGTCAGAGAAAAAACACAAAATATTCTAAAGAAATACGTGTCCATTTTATGTCTTTTGAAACAGTTTGGGGTTGTCACACACAATGCACGGCTTTGGTCTGTGATTAGGATTGTGCAGTACTAAAGTTAAAAGAGTAATGTGGGTTAGTGATGTTTGGGGGAGGTGAGAGAGTTAAGGAGTAAATCTTGTAGTGCAAAGGGACCTTACACCCTGAACATTGGCATAATGACCTGGCACAGGCCTCAGAAGAAAGGGCATTTTCCATTCACCCCTGAACCAGGGAAGCCATCCACAAAATATCCAGGTTTGTCTATAACATCACCTGGAAGCAATTCTCTACCACGAAGACCCTACCACTGCTCAGACATCGACCTGCTCAAAAGAGACTTCCCTTAAAACTGAGAAAACTTAACAACAACGACCTGCTTACAGGAGCGGGCTCTCTGCATTGCCCTTTAATGGTGAGGTGAAACAAGAGGATGCTCCACATTCTGACTTCAATGTAGGATATGCAGATTCCAGGATCTTTAATACAGAAACATGATACCAATAACAGAGACTGTGTGAAAAATAAAGGTGTGTTGGCACTACAGACAATGTCTTGGATTGGACAAACTAGTTTGCCTGGAGCCTAGAGTTGGTCTTATGCCAGGAAACTTCAGGGGTCGGGTCTCTTTGTATTTAGGCCAAGGTTATTCCTTTCCATTCCCCTCATATTTTGGTGGGCCTATGCAAACAACAATTGCCACTCTAACACCATTTTTACTGTGCTCCTTTGACTCTAATCCTTAAAAAAAATCACTTAAAATTTGAGGTTAACTTAAACTAATATGCATGTACATGGAAATGTAAAAATACTATGCCTCTAATGTTTAAGGAGTTATGTAAGTTTTATGGCTTTAGATTGCCTTGCATGCTGTTAAGAAATATTATAATGTGTTACAATCTGGGGACTTGAGGGACAAAGTAATTGTACATGGATTCTGTTTTATTTATCTTAATGTTCTTTGGCTGAAAGTTCAAAGTTAAGATATCAGCAAGGTGACTTCTGAGAATTATGTTATGGGTGATTGTCCTTCCACTGTAACTTTACTTTGTCCTCTTTCTTTACATCTTTGTTCTCACAATTTAAAAAAATTAAAAAAATGAATTATGGTATCTGTATCATATCTATAATTCTCGATCCCCAATAGAAAACTTAAAGAAGGAAAAGTGTTGGGGAAAGAAAATAAAAAGGATGAAGGCTCTCTTGGGGAATGACTTAAGTGATCAATAATCCACACTTGTGTTGCATGTGGGTTCTGTCTCTGAGTTTGATCACTGGCACCATGGAGTTCTGGAGAGTACTTTGAGGGCATCTCTGGTATTCCTAACAAAGCATACATGGCAGGGCATTGCACTGGGGCTGATTAACAGGACCCCTTTCTCAGAATCACAAGTGGAACCTGTAAAATTATTTATACTGTCAATAAGCATTTTGTGTAACAGCACATATAGCCAGAAATTAGGGCTATTTGTGTGAATAAAAATGCAAATGCCTTTTTTGTTAGTTAGTTAGTTTGTTTGTTTGGGGGAATTTTTTGGGGGGGCACACCCGGTGACACTCAGGGATTACTCCTGGCTATGCACTCGGAAATTGCTCCTAGCTTGGGGGACCATATGGAATGCCAGGGGATCAAACTGCAGTCCATCTTAGGCTAAAGCGGGCAAGGCAAATGCCTTATCACTAGTGCCACTGTTTCGGCCCCTGCAAATGCTCTTAAAGACAGTATGGATGTTAAATAATGGATATTATTGAATACATGAATATGTGTAATAAATCATAAAATAAAAAATTCTTTGGTAAAATTTTATAGATTAACATATCATACATATATTAGATATATTATTTACTCCTTTAAGCCTCTCTTAAAGATCAGATAAATATTTAAGTTTACAAAACTGAATTAATTCTCTTGATTCTATTACCTAGGTTAGTGGTAATTTTGAGAAATAAATGTAATCAAGTGGAATGCTTGGAAGAATCATTCTAAATAATTTGCCCAAAGACCAAGATTTAGGGCAGGTTTATTGGCTTTATTTTTAATATTTGAGTGAAAATAAATTCCTTTTTAACAATAAATTATTTATTAAATTATTCGAATCACTATGAGATGCTTTGTTACAAAGTTGTTCATAATGGCTATTCAGCCATACAATATCCTGTACCTATCTATTCACTAGTACCAAGAATGTTTCCAGTTTCCAGCCTGCTCTCATACCTGACATTCCCCTGCCTACATCTGTTGCAGACATTTTATGTGTCCCCCACAGCCTCTATCTTTCTGTTTTCATTTTTTCTGGCCACTGGTTTTATTAAGATATTTAGATAGGGGACCTTTTAGAAAGTCTTTGACTCAGTTGGTTTCACTTTGGTATTATTTTCTTTTCTCATTTTATATTTTACAAAAATATACATTCATATATTTCAAGAGCTTTGAAGAATTTTAATACTTGAAAATCATAAAGTGTTCATTTGGAGAGAATATATAAGGTCCATATGTGCAGAGAAAATACAATCGCTAATGTTAAGATCTAATCTTGGAGAAATTAGAAACACAAAGATATGTCCGTATTTAAACTACTTTTTTTTTTTTTTTTGGTTTTTGGTTCACACCCAGCAGTGCTCAGGGGCTACTCCTGGCTCTAGGCTCAAAAATCGCTCCAGGCAGGCTCAGGGGACCATGTGGGATGCCGGGATTCAAAACACTGACCTTCTGCATGCAAGGCAAATACCTTACCACCATGCTATCTCTCAGGCCTCAATATTTAAGCTACATTTTAATGTTTTGTTTTGTGTATGTTTGTGTTGGTTTTGCATTTAAACACTTCCAGACTGCTGTTATTCTCAATAGGCACAGAAAAGTAGGCTGAAAATTTGGGGTCATCAATTTGTGGCATAGCTAGCTAAAAAGCAATAATAGATAAAAAGAGTTAGAAATTGAGTAAAGGTTCTTTGATGTCTTTTATTCCACATGTGTGTATGTATGGAACCTATACTATGATAGAAGTCAGCTGCTGAAAAAGAGGGGATGAGGTACAGACATGAGATTTATGGGTCACATAGTAACAGGACAAATACAAGCCCTGAATAGGTAGAGATGACAAATTAATGAACCTTATTGAATATTTTATGTGTTTGGTCAAAATCATATCTTCTTTCAACAAAAGTCAATATTTTAACAATAGACTACTCTGGATCTGCATTAATAAGACCTAAAATCAAGACTTTATATAAAAACATATCCTTCAGAATATGAATACTTAGAAACAAAAACTAAATTACATGCAAACATCAAGACACAGTAAAGAATTCTAAAATAGACAAACCGTACACATACATAAATAGATATAACAATGAGTATAACTAAATAGTATTATAGGTAATCAAGATAAGAATCAGGATAATCAGATACAAAGTTAAATTAAATTGGAATAAATACTGTATTTAATATAGCAATAAAATGGATTAGACTTATAAGCTTTTAAATTATAATTTAAAACATAATACTAGATCAACATATAATAGATTTCTAACATCTAAGTCAGCATGAGAATAAACTGAATGGATTCTCAAGCACTAGAAATTCTGAAGTGTGAACAGATAAATTTTGAAGTGGAATAAATAGCAGTTTGTCTATGATGATTAAAACTGCACAAGAAAGAGCCTATGAAGTTGAAGAAAAATCAATAAAAATATTACAATTGAATTTTAAAAATGAAAGTAAAAACTTACAATGAAGGCATCTGCCATGATTTTGGAAAATCTGTCTTATCTCTTAAAACTATGATTATTTTAACTTATGATATTAAGATAGTTAAATTACCTACTATATATTAAATATTAAATAATCTAGAGTACTCAGTTTAATATAGAAATATAACCCAAAAATTACTAAAATTTTTCATACTTTGGGAGGTGTTCTGTCTTCCACAAAACATGGAGAAATTTGGGCTGAAAAGAGCAAAACAAGTAGGATGTTTGCCTTGCACACAGCTGACCTGGGTTCAATCCCTAGCATCCAAGATGGTTCTCCTGGCCTTTCAGGAGTAATTTCTGAGGGCAGATCAAAGAGTAACACATGAGATCTGCCAGGTGTGGCCCTCAAACAAAAACAAACAAAATTCCCACAGGCATTCTACTTCTCTCACTCTTGACTGGAGATGTGGGGGTTGTGGTGGGGTGGGGAGTGTTCTTTTTATGACTGAAATCCAACTACATATTTGTAATCATGGTGCTTATAGGTATAAAAAACTAAAAACAGCACAAAAAATCATGGGGGAATAAAAATATATAACTTATTAATGAAATCTAGCCTAATACTACTCCTAGTATCTTTTCCTTGAGAACTTCTGGTGAATTGTAAATTTAAGCATCTGCCTTATTTGATATGGGTAACTAAAACCTGTGGTATTTATAGAATAGGGAGATGTGGCTATAATTGCAGTTGTTGTTGGCTTAAAACTCTAATCCAGGCATCTAAGCTCTGAAAAACAGAAACACCAGCAAACTACTTAATTCGAAGATAAACACTTACATGGCTTATAAGACAGAAATTTTTTGTTTGACCAAAGGCCCAATGATTTTAATAAACATGGGATAACTATAGGTGCCTCTTTTCTCACTGATGTTGTTGAATAGAATCATCAACCATTAGCACCTCAGAGAAAAATAACCAAGCATATAGCTTATCCCCTAGAAAGGAAATTCTAATGAAGGTTGGAAGTATAATAAAAATCAATAAATTTGAAACATATAAAATTATAAAAGGATTTGGATTTATAGTTCAGCAAGTAGGGTACTTGTTTTTCAGGTGGCTGACCCAGTTTCAATCCCCTGCATCCCATATGTGGTCTCCAGGCAGGGCTATGTGTAATTTCTGATCATTGTCAGATGTGGCCTAAAAAAAGTAATTACAAATTATAGAAACAAGAAATAAAACAAAAGCATATTTAGAACGCAGAATTTTTCTCTTGTAAAAATCAATAATAATATGCCTTAAACTTATGAGTAAAGAAAATAACGACCCGGGGTGACGACGGGTCCTCACTTGCGGATGTGAGAGGAAAATTAAAAATTTGACCGGGTAAAAGGTCGCCCGCCGGGTGACCCGCCTACTTTGCAGGATGCCCAAGGGGCGCGATCTGCCTGAACCCCCTGTAGCTTCAGCCGGAAGAGTAGATGGTGATGATGGTGATGGTGGGCCCCAGAGACTTGGGGCGAGACCATGTCGCTTTTGGGGTGAAAGGAACCATCTGGGTTGTTGATCGCACCTATTTTTTATTTTGCAATTTTTTTTTATCAAGTGGAGCCCCGACGACTTAAGCTTTATTGGGCTCGAAGAAAATTTTTTTTATTTTTAAAAATTAAGAAAAAATAAAAAAAATCAATAATAATAAAATTTTATCTGAGGAAATAAGAAAGCTTGGAGAAGTAGTTTAATAATAGATTTCTACTAACAAGGTAAAAGAAAATAAAATATAATGTTTGTACAAAAAATATTAAAAATATTAAAAACTCACAGAAATAAGAGAAATGTAAACAAAATATAATGCAAATGGCACAACCATACATAACACAAATGAAGGGGTTTGATATTTTGAGAGATTCATAGATCCATTAAATTGAATTTTGGCAATGTAAGCATGAAGTTGCATTTTTTGGTTCCATCACATGGTCTGAGCATGACCTTGAAAAAATTTTTTTTTTTTTGGTTTTTGGGCCACACCTGGTGACACTCAGAAGTTACTACTGGCTATGTACTACAAAATCGATCCTGACTTGGGGGGTCCATATAGAACACGGGGGAGATCGAACTGCTGTCAGTCCTAGGCTAGAGCATGCAAAGCAGATGCCTTACTGCTTGCACCACCACTTCAGCCCCGTGACCTTGGGATTTTCAATGTTTAATACTGAAAGTTATGTTATTGGGAATTTCTAGCCTCACTATTGCCACTTATGTGTGCATCACTCCAAGGAATGTGACTATAGTAAGCTTCTTAAAAAAGTGTTTAAGATATCAATTTCATGTTAATAAATATATATAATTTCAATGGTACTAAAAGTGTTATAGGTGAGACAAATTGTTTTAAAAAGCATTATTGTATATTTGTGGGGGGGGTCACACCAGGAATCTCTCAGGGGTCCCCCCTGGCTCTACTCTCAGAAATCGCTCCTGGCAGGCTCCGGGGACCATATAAAATGCCGGGATTTGAACTACCAACCTTTTGCATGCAAGGCAAACGCCTTACCTCCATGCTATCTCTCCGGCTCCAATTGTATATATTTTTTCATTCTTTTTTTTTTTTTTTTTTTTGGTTTTTGGGTCACACTGGTGATGCTCAGGGATTATTCCTGGCTATGCACTCAGAAATCACTCCTGGCTTAGGGAGCCATAACGGATGCTGGGGGATCGAACCACAGTCTGTCCTAGGCTAGCATGGGCAAGGCAGATGCCTTATTTCCTGCGCCACTGCTCCAGCCCCATTATTGTGCATTTCAATCTATTTTGTTTCCATTGCTTAAATATATAATTGATAATCCAAATAAAATTTTGAGAATAACTATGTTAATACCTATGTAGTGAGTGATTACAATAGGAATTTTGTCAAAATATATTTAAAAATCTAATATATATGCTAAATACTGACTTTAACCATATCATTTATTTAAAGAATATTCTTACTTTTTATATCTATTTTCATCCAAATCATATATAAAATTATATAGAGAAGGGCATTCTCAAAATTTAATGAACCACTCTTCTTGTAGTCTTTTATTGATTTTAGTATATAAGTTGAAGTCAATTTTCCATTTAAAAAGAAATTGAAATAAACAATAATTCTACATATAATGTATTGCATATTGCTGCCGACTGTTTTATCCTGATGAGATAAAAAGTTCCTAGGCATAACCTTAGTGAGTTCATTTTCCCACTGAGAGTCAAGCGGGAGCACGAAGAGGCGAATATGGAATAATGAATTATGAAATATGAAATAAATGAGACCACACAGAATTACATGGTGAAAACAAGAGGTGAGGCCAGAGAGAGATAGTTACAGCCACGTTTTAGAATTATGGTCAAACAATCCACGCAAAGGGTCAACTGATTTGACTGCTCTAAGCGGGCCTTTTTGGCAAATAATTCTTTTTCAGGAGTGCAACACTTTTCTGATGTGTGCCCTTCCTGAGTGGGGTGTAACAGCATATAAATTTTTGTACAGTACTAATAATTTTTATTTTTCACATTTTTGCAATTAGCATCAGACTCAGCTGGAAGTTTTATGTCTATGGTATCAACTGGAGGCCAGTGGGAGAAGCTGCTCAGACAAAAGTTAGAAGGTCTATTCTAAAAATGGTGAGCTCATATGGTTGATGAGTTGGCACTGGCTATCACTTCAGAAATCTAGTTGGAAGTCTAAATTCCCCCTTTCCTGTTATTTGTAATTATTATATTTAATAACTGTATTCAAGACTTATTCTTGGCTCTATGTTCAATCTAGTATGCGGCACTGAAGTTAAAATCAGGGTAGGTCACACAAAACAACTGCCTTACCCCTGTACTATCTCTTCAGTGTCATAATTATTAATTTATGTTGTAAAGAGTACATTTGCTAATATGTATTTATTTTACTGACATGCTGATTAGCAAGAACTTTTATTTAGT
The DNA here is from genome assembly GCF_024139225.1 of Suncus etruscus. NCBI lineage: Eukaryota > Metazoa > Chordata > Mammalia > Eulipotyphla > Soricidae > Suncus > Suncus etruscus. The sequence goes on from NC_064848.1 coordinate 37,994,547, forward strand.
TTATAGTGCGTCAAAAACTTTTCACATGTGCTATAGTCAATTATCTCTTTTTCCTCAAAGAACACCTGAGGAAAATTAAATAAAGAGTTATTAAATCAAAATGAAAGTACCATGGCTATTACAATCCAATAGCAGCTACTACAAAAGAGTACCCATTTAAGTTTCAGAACAAAAGCAAAGATTATTGACTAGTTATGTAACTCTGAAAGAAAGAAACCCCATCAGTAATGAATAGCACTGGCAATTCTTCATTGGTTTAAATAAATGATATTTTGCTGCATTTAGTTACCAGATAAAAATTATAACAGGAGATAGAAGGATTAAGAACTTGCCTTGTATATGACTAACCCAGTTTCATCCATATCACTGCAATTTCTTCCCCCAAATTTAACAAGAGTAATGCCTGAGTACAGCCAGTCATGATCCCAAACAAAACAAAAATAATAACAACTTCCTAGATTTGTAGATATCTTGACATTTTCAATCTTGTCAGCTTTTCTCGCCTATTAGAGAGGTCAAAACAAATCAAACAGGTACTGAACTCCTGTCTGGGTTTCTTTTTCTTAGTGCTATAAAGAAAAGTCTATCTAATTTTAAATGACCTGGGGTTTAGTCATATTAGGATACATTGTGATTTAACACATCTGTATTTTTGTGAACCTGGAGTCAAACAAGATGTTTTGCATGGGGTTCTACTTCATTTTTCCTATTGCTATGAACTGAATTGAGAATGAAGCAGGAGGATTTGGGTACTTGATCATAAACATATGAAGGAACTGCAGCTTCAGGGTAGCTTGAGTAGCATAAATTAGAAAAATAGAGCCAAGAAAGTATCAGGAGATGAATCTGTTTGGCATCATCCAAAAGAAATTTTTTAGAGCTTTAAATGCTTGGTTTTACTCATTCACACTTTAGGAGCCTGAGGGATAAAACAGAGAATAGGGCATTTGCCTTGTATGTGGCTGACCTGAATTTGATCACTGGCAATGTTAGGAGTGATACCTGAGAGCAGCCAAGTGTGGCCTTATCCACACTCCCCAAAAAACTACAATTTTCTTGATAAAAACATGTACATTCGGTTCTTTTGTTTTTCTTTTTAGCTTTGGGGCTATACCCAGTTCTCAGGTTTTAATTTTAGATCTGTGGCTTGGGATCATTCCTCATGGTTTATGGAACCTCATGGTTTATAGAACACACAACTCCAGAACAAGAATGAATATATTAATAATAATCAAACTTTCTCTCGAAAGTCTATTCAAAATTTTTCATATGAATTCTAAGTACATATATATTTAGGTATTATAATCTACTTTATAATTATTAAATAACTTCTCTGTGCTCTAAACTACACTTAATTTGTTCTTATAAAATCATTTAATTTGATTTTGTTAGTACTATTATAAGTATATTATACATTATAAGTTCATTAATTTTTACCTATTTTCAATAACTTAACAATTACTACTTTATATGAAGAGTGTTATTAAATTTATTACAATAATAGATGTTGCTGGACATACCTTTGCCACCTTTATTTTAGTTTTCAATCATTATTCTCATTATTTTGTTTAATTATGATTCAAATAATTTTCTACATTGGTATTTAACTATGAAAATTTGTTTACATAAATTTATACATAAAATTTATATATACATAACTTATTTTTATGTGATGGTATATGATTTAACTTTTTGAGTAAGTACTATAGCACATGCTTCTATATTTCCTTTCACTCTCAGTTATAGTTTTTAACTTATATATTATTTTATTTCAGTATTGTGGTTATAGAATTGTTTATTGTTGGGATTCATTCATAGATTGTGCACCACCCTTCACCACTGTACCCCTCCCACCACCGTTGTCTTCCTTTTCTCTCCTACCCCCGTTTGCCACTAAATAAGTAAATTAAATTACATTTTTATTATTTATTATATACAGAATACTTGGTGAAAGCACATAAAATGAAAATCATTCATTTGTGCTTGTCTTTATAATAAATTTTTGCCAAGATTTCAGTTCTTGTACAAAGTCAAATTTCATCTTATATTATCTTCTACCTAAATTACTTGATCTTAATTTTTTATTTTGTGTAAATTATTTTTAAAGAATTGTATGATTTACCTATGGTGCTTAGGAATCTCAGGCCAATTCCCCAAATATTTGGCCATCTTAGGCATGGTCAAGTCCATGATGTGCTACTGCTCAGGGTTTTCAGTGTGTATAAATCATCTGTACCATACCTGGTGACTTCAGGTAGGGGAATAAACTCAGGGTTATGTGTAAAGGTTTAAATTCTACCTACTTAAGCTAATTTCTGGCCCAATAGTAATTTCAAGTTGGCTTTTTTTGTTGATTTGCTTATGGAGTTTGAAAAGAGTTTAGTTTAAATAATGGATTGTTTTTAAAAATTATAGACCACCAAATACATATGGCAGTTTCAAGTGGCAATGAAAGATCAAGCTCATGTGTCCTATAAATACAAGAAATATGTATTAATACTTTAGATATTGTTTTATCTTTTAAAATGTGTTGCAAGATTTTTCATTGACATATTACTCATGTCAATATTTGCAGTGACATTGGGGAGGTATCTAAAGTCTTTTTTTTTTTTTCTTTCTGGGCCACACCTGATGACGGTCAGGGATTAGTTATGAGCTCAGAAATTGCTCCTGGCTTAGGGGACCATAGCGGAAGCCAGGGAATGAACTGCAGTCTGTCCTAGGTTAGAATGTGCACGACAAGCACCCTACTGCTTGCATCACCATCTAAAGTCACTTTTATTATTTAATCAATTCTGGTTTGTAATGTTTCTTTTAATTTGGGGCTGCTTTTAAGATCTTTCTCTTTAATCATTTAAGCAATTTTATCATGAAGTGATTGGTATATATCCTCTTGTCTTGATTGTGTTTATTAGTTTAATTGATGATGAAGTTATCTTCCTTGTCCTTGTCCCCAATTGTATATCTTTATAGAATAAAACAAACATAGATACAGACGGATATTTCTTTACTGAATTTATTTATACACTTTCCTTGTACTTGGCAAGCTTTGTCTACTTAAAAAATCAAGTTAAAATTTCTCATGTTTTGGAGAAACAAGGCAAGTACAGCAAGTTTACACTTGCTTTATATATAGACAGCCCAGGTAGAATACCTCATCTCACATATTACTCCAGAAACTACCAAGAGTAATACTTGAGTCAAGAGTCAGGAGTAACCCCTGAGCATCATCTGGTTTGGCCCCAAAGTAAAGAAACCAAAATAAAAAATTCTAATTTTTTATGCTGTAAAAAAATTGGAAAGTTAAGTTAAAAGTTTAGTGTTTTTTCTCCAAATGCACTTGTGTTATTCCCATGAGGCATTAAAATATCTTTTGTTTGTTTGTTTGGGGGCCACACCCTCTGGAGCTCATGGATAGTCCTGGATCTGCTCTCAGAAATCACTCCTGGCAGGATCCAGTGACCATATGGGATGCCAGGGATCAAACCTAGTCAGTCCCAGGTCAGGCACGTGCAAGGCAAATGCCCTACCACTGTGCTATCTCTATGGCCCCACATTAAAATATCTTTATGTAAATTATTTTCATATAATCGTTTTATTTTCATTCTATGTTTAAAATTTGAGGTTACTAATTTACATTACAGTGTATATTTAAAATGTGTACATTAGGTGCTGAAGAGACAGTACAGCAGGTAAGCCCTTGGCCATGCATGTGACAGACCCAGACTCTATCACTGTCACTTCACTTGATCCCCTGAACACTCCTAGAATTATTTTTTATAGAGCCTGAATTAAGCCATGCATATCACCAATTGGGGCCTCAAAACATAAAAAAAACATGTGCTACCAAATGTCTTTTATTTAGAAATAACCAAAATTTTGGTAATGCATTTATAATTTCTCAATAAAATATGCACTTGAATAATTTCTGTTGATTGTTTTCACTGTTTAGGGTTATTAGTTTGATAACTCTTAAGGACATTAAACATACATAATAACGTGCACACAGCATACATTACAAAAAGCAAAAATAAGAGCATTACAATGTTAAGTATATATAACCTGAAACAATACCTTATTTTCTTTGTTTTCACTTAATAAACCAACAAATATGAACTTGTGCATTTTTTAAAAGTAGACACTTTTTTCTATCTAGGGAAGAAATATATTTTTAATAGAACTAGAAATACTTCCAACATTATGTTGGGATGTTTGAGACAAACAAGAAATGCGTATAATTAGTGTAGATTTCTAAAATAGTTCATATATACTAGGACTCAGTGAATTTTATAGCAATCTCAACTTAGAAATTTAGTATAGACTTTATAAATCAAATCAACAAAGCTTTGCCTCAACTCAAATATCTAAGTGCCTGTTTTAAAAGTATCTGTTTTCAGCTCCGATGACTAAAAATAGCTTTGCCTTATCAAGTAACATAGTTGAGAATATTAAATCTATAATATTCCTTAGACCATTTACATAGATTAAAATGCACTAAATATTAGATATGTGGTATATTTGTTTTATTACAGGATGCTATTTCTTACTTAAGAAAACTAGTGTGTAATCTTTTTTTTATTTTTATTTTTGTTTTTTGGGGGCCACAATAGGCAGTGCTTAGGATTTACTTCTGGATCTGTGTTCATAAATTACTCCTGGCAGATCAGGGGACTATATGAGATGTCTGGAATTGAACCCGGGTCCATCCTCGTTCAGTTGCATGAAACGCAAACAGCCTACCACTGTGCCATCTCTCTTGCCCAGTGCATAATCTTTTTTATTTTTCCCAGAAAACTAGAACTATTCCCATTTTGTATTCAATAAGAATTAAAAAATGTTTATACTTTATATAAATGTCCAGGTTACTATATTTTAGATAATATGTTTGTGTACTGTTAGTCAATCACTTATTTTGATCAATAAATAGTCAACATAATTTTCTAACATATGAACTGATTAAGATTAGAAATCTTTGTTTAAATTGATTCAAGACATATAATAATGACCTATTACAGTAAAATGTGTTCTAAATTAGATTTCTATGTCACACACAAATGTTCTTACATACTCACAATCCTTGAATAAAAAGCAAACTCTTGAAATAAAAGAAGTTAGAAATGTATATATAAATAGAACAGAGTATACAAACAAACAAAAGCTACCTGTAGGGCTCTAATGCGATTAAATCACAGTCTTAGGGAATGTTTGCCAATTTAGAACTTACTCAATCACCTCTCTCTAAGGTGTAAGTTTATTTCCCTTGTTCTATATAAACAATAAGAATTGTATTGTTTTTATATAATATAGTCAAGAAAGAACATATAATATTTGTATTGTTGGACAACTTAAAGAAATAGTTGTAGCTTACTTGTATCTTGCAATCTAGTGGAAAAAAGAAATAGTTCATCATTTAAATGAATGTAAATAATATTTTAAAGAAAATAAGGACTACAAGTTGATTCAGGATATATTTTCTGGACATTTTCTAGGCAACTATTTAAATACTTGCTATGATTCATGTATTAGGTATATCTTAAATGATTAATACATTGACAACTTACTAATAAAATAATAAATTCCAGTATGATGTATAAATATTTATTAAATACATTAGCTATACGGGGGGTAAAGGAGGGAGATATGGGATGCATGCTGGGAACAGGGGTGGAGGACAAAACCGGTGGTTGGAATGCCCCTCATTCATTGTCACTATATGCCTTAAATATTACTGTGAGAGATTTGTAATTTACTTTGAACAAAATAAACCTTTTAAAAAAAGTGAATGTAAGGATCACTGAGTCAATTTTTTTCCCCACAATATGTAAGTAAACTTAAAGTGTCAATTCTGTGAAGAAATAAATTTATTTAGTTATGGAGCTAGGGATGTAGATTGGCTTTATTGACTATTGGTATGTATATTTTTATGTGCTGTATATATTTTGAATTACTTTACTGGAATCAATTAATTTAGTTGTTTAGAATGTTGTATTAATGAAGTCATAAGATCAATACTGTTTTATTCAGTTAGGTTTGCTTAGGGAGAATAAAGGACTAGCCACTTAGTATATACTTATCCAGAAAATGTTTTTACATGCTAGAACTGACTGATAAAAATAGAAGAATGTTCAGGCATTTATAATATTTAATACAAGACTGTAAGAATATACTTAATACTGCATCAGCATTATAAAAGAGCACTAAAATATTTTCTTCCTAGAATTTTAGAAGAGAGTGAGCCCCTTAATTTTGCCAGTGCATATGAACAAGTTTCTTCTGAAGCAAAAGTTAAAAGCTATTATTTTAATTAGGAATTTCCTACCTACAGTTAGAAAAAATTTTTCAGGGATAGTGATACAGGGAAGTGAAATAAATCATGCCCTCATTAGATCATCATTTAAACATTTATGCTAGAAATTTAATATTCATCCTGGCTATAGAAATACTTTCACATATAGTCAGCTTTTTATTCATATTCCTTTTTTCCTTTTATTTAAACATAGAGATTACAATGTTGTTCATAGTTGGGTTTCAGGCTTATTATATTCAATATCCCCACCAATGAACCCACCACCATTTTTTCCAGTTTTCCTCCTTTGTTCACTCTACCCTTATCTGTATCTGGGGCAGGCTTTAAACTCTTCTATGTCTTTATTTCTCTCTCTAACTCTCCTTTGATTCACGCATACTTTTATTTAATTTTAGACATTCTGGTTTGCACTATTGTTAATGAAAGGGTACCATGCATAACACCTTATCTCTGTTTAGCATCTGCTTATTGTCTAGATTTATCAGGTCTAATTATTATCATATTATTATTATTGACACTATTAATGTCATAATCATTGATATATCATTGTCATTATCATTATTCATTCTCTATCCCAATAGTCTATTTTTCTTCATTTGTAAAGTGAATACCTACACATATAAATATATTATAGGCTAACAAATATCTAGGAAATTTCTCTCTACATTCATTTTTATTTTGCTCCCTTGTATATTTGTCATTTGTTTGTTCACTTGAGTAGTTTTTTCTTTTATTTTTTGCATTGAGTTGAACCAGGAGTTGCTCAGGGTTTACTCCTGGCCTTGTATTCAAGGCTTTACTCTTGGTGTTATATATCCAATATGATGGATAAATGTATATGATGGATATAATGTATAATAATGCTATTACACACTGACATACAAATCTTCTTTAGGGACCACAAAGATTGTTCAGTAGTTAAGGTACTTGCTTTGCTTTCAATTGACCCAGATTTAATTCTAAGCATTGCATATATATACAAAAGCAATGGCAGGTATGATCCCTGAACACAGAGTCAGGAGTATAATCTGGACACATATGGGTATGTCCCCACCCAAAAAATTTAAAAACAATGATCTTTGTTCTGTTTGTTTATTCATTTCTCTCTTCCCAGTGATCACTAGCAAACACTTATTCTTTACTATGACATTGTTAGGATTCTTCCAGAATATCATAATTGAAATAAAACTGTATACATATCTTTCATGGTGTTTCTTTCATTTATGATGAATTTGTTTTTTTTCTTCATAATCTGAATTACTTGATTTTCTGAGACTTAATTGTGAAAATAATTTTTAATATTAATATTTTCTCTTTACCTGTATATTGAAAAGCCATGGGTTTTTGCATATTCTATATTATAAACTTTACCATACAAATTTATTTTACAAGCTATTTTTCCAGATTATTTAAAAATTTCTAAATATAGTATCTTGTCTTCTGCAAACAGTGAAAACCTAGCTTTTCTATAAAGATATCTTTTTATTGCCTAATTATTATGGCAAGTTGTTGTGTATGTAAATATTTGGGGGGATTACTATGTTGCTCACCCTAATCTGATTAGGTGATTGTGCCCTACCCTAGGGTGTGACCTGGCATTCTGCCCCCACCCTAGGGTAGGACCTGATTCTGCTTCCACCATTGGTTGGTATCTGATCCCACCATGGGGTGGGACCTGACTCTGGAGTATAAGAACAAGGGTCTGTGGAAGGCAGGGGGCTTTTGCTGGCTGGAACTGAATCTGAGTCTTTGGACTTCAGTTTTGTCCATCCGAATAAAGCAAATATTTCCACGAGCCTGATTGTCTGCGAGCTGTTTACCTGCCGTTTCACCTCAGAACCGTGGGCTAGACAGGGTGGCAGACGCGTGCTCCGAGCTGGAAGAAAAGGGCCTCATTCTCCATCCCACCATCAGTCAACCTCTTCAGGGGCTGACCTGCTACAGCAAGTAATCTAGCATTATATAAAATAGAAGTGTTGAGAGGGGCAAGATTATCTTATGCCAGACCTTAGACCAAAGGTTATAGTTTTCCCTCTCTCAGAATAACTTTTGCTATCTGCTTGTGGTAAATGGCTTTGGTTACATTGAAGGACAGTTCCTTTAATTTGAATCTTGTTGAGACTTTTTATTATGATATGTACTGTCAAATGCTTTCTCTGCATCTATTTATATGATCATATGGTTTTTATATTTTGTTGTTGATATTAGGTTTTTTTTTTTGACTTGCATATGTTAAACCATCCTTGTATCTCTGCAATGAATCCTGTTTTACTATGGTTTAAAAATTTTCATGAGAAGGCTAGAGAGATAGTATGGGGTAGAGCCTTTGCCTTGCATGCAGGATGGTGGTTCTAATCCTCGCATCCCATATGGTCCACCCAAGCCAGAAGCAATTTCTGAGCTCATAGCCATGAGTAACCCCTGAGTATCAAATGGGTATGTCTCAAAACAACAACAACAGCAACAACAACAACAAGAATGAGACCTTGCAAATGGCTGTACTAGTTAGTCTTTATATGTGCAATAAAAAAAATTTCTTATGATTACATATACTTGTCAATGTTTAGTATTGTTTTTATACTGTTTTTGTGATGGTTGTTGTACAGAAAGGTACATTGTTGTCACAGTCCAATTGGTCTTAACACAAAGAAATCTTCTGGGGTCTCTTGAAATGTGTGTACAGGGGTCTTCTGGTGGATAACAGAGGCCAAGGAGTCAAGTTGGGTTCAAGCACTGTTTCGTTTAGTCAAAGCACAAGGTGGAATACTTATATTCAATTTTTGATAGATCATAAAGATAATTTACCAAAAAAGGCATAGGTTTAAATTGTTCAAGGCATAATTCTGACTCAGGATGTTTCCACTTTTGGAGCTGCTTCTTGCTGTCAGTAGTTTCACAGTAGCAAGGCCAGCTGAGAATTGCTTTTGTTTTATGCATCCTGAACTGGGGCCGGAAATGTTAACTGTTACTATGACTATACTTAGGCAAAGAGTAAAGTTAGGTTTGAGGGTGACTAATTATTCTGTACGACCAAATAAACATACTTGAGTCTAAGCAAATGTTCCTCATAGGATGTGTTTATATGTCTAAGTAATTTTTAAAATGTCAGCTAAATTGTGTCTCAAAATATATTTATGCTCCATCCCTTTATTTCCCAAAAGCTTCTTGGACAGGCAACCAAGGTTCTTTCAGGTCCCTAATGCCTGTCAGTACAGGTTATTTTTTCAAGCATCTTTTCTTACAGGTGCTGCTTTTTTCAAACGTCCTCTCTGCGAGTACAGACTGCTTTGAAAAAGTTGCTGTAATAACAGACAGCTTTTAAAAAACCCTCTCTTTGTCAATTAGGGCTTTATAAACTGGGTGCCTTCCTAGGCCTCAGGATTTGTTAACAGGGGAAATGTAGCACATTGTGACCTAAATTGCACTTTCATGGTAATATGTAGAAGTATGCAAAATTATTTTTCATCTTCCACTTTTCAAAAAAAATATGCAGCACCCACTGGATATCTCGCACTGATAATCAGAAAATATTAAAGAACTGCACAAAGACCTTTTCTGTCTATCCATAACTCCAGTGCCATACTACCCACTTTGGTAAACAGTGGTGAATATAGGGCCTTTATTATGAGGTTTTGTCTTACATTTACTTAAGTTTTTTTTTATTCTTAAGTTTTATACATGCTGCATTTTTGACATTGCAGATTTTCAAGTGCATGATCAATTAAATGAAATTCGTGTGAAGTTTTATACTTTTCTAAATATATGAATGTAGAAATCCCATAAAAATCTATATCAATACAAATTTGTCAGTGTAATTATGATCATTATCATAAAGCATTATTTATAAATAAGAATTTATATTATTATTAATTTTGTATTTATATTTAATAATTTTATATTAATCATTTTTATTTTGCCAAAGTGGATTATAAATCACTCATAGTAGTATTTCAGGTACATAGTGACATTGAATCAAAGGCATTCCCACCATCAATGTCCTCCCTTCACCACTGTTCCCAGCATACATCCCATATCGCCCCTCCTATCCCCCCTGGGCTGCTAGTATAAGTGGCCCCTTCTGTGTCTAGCCTGTTGTGGTTTGGGTATCAATTCTGTTGTCATTGGTTTTGGATTTAGTGTTCAAGTCTGAACATTTTTTATTTCTACTCAATTTTAGATGACTTTTTGGTATTGGTGTCCTCCATTATTTCCCCCTCAATTTGTGAGGCAGAACAAGATGGTTCAAGTTATGTGTTTCTGTTTGAAGGTAAGAAAAAAAAAAGGAAAAGAAAAAAGGAGGGGACAAAATACAAACAAGCAAAAAACGGGAGAAGTCCTTCTAGAGACTATATATCTCAGTTTAAGAAGAGAAAAGGAAAAGAAAGGAAAACAAAAATAATCAAGAAAAATCAAACCCAAAACAAAACAAAACAAAAACAAACAAACAAAAAACTTGAAGAGCACCATAGCAATACTGACAACAACAGAACACTCACCATGGTCCTGAAATAAAGACGGATCAAAGCACAGGGAAAAAAAGAAAAAATAGGCAAAGAAAAGAGAAAGAAAAAAAAACGATTAATCCCTTCAAGGCGTGCCTCAGCTGAGGTGTGTCTTTGCTGCTGGAGTTGTGGATAAGAGACTTTTTAGCTTGGCAGACATTTGGGGGCTTCCCCGGGCTTGCATCAACCTGGGAACTTTGATCTTCTCTGTCATTCATCCCCTGACGACTTGCCTCGGCTGAGGTGAGTGTTTGGGGGCCAGAGCTGCGGATAAGGCTGGCTGCTGGGCCCCCTAGGCTCGGCAGACATTTTGGGACCTCCCCCAGCCTGCATCAACCTGGGAACTTTGATCTTCTCCAGCATTAATCCCTTCAAGGTGTGCCTCAGCTGAGGCACTCCACCTAGTCAATGAGTACCACCACAACACGTAGAAAAACCCACAGTGTAAGTGCGACAATGGGGAGACTATGCAGACCAACTTCAACCATAGAGAATGAAGATGGAAACTCTGATGACCCAACAATGGCCAACTACCTAAGCAGTCTTTCAGAAATGGAGCTTAGAGAAGAAATATGGAGGTTGCTAACAGAAATCAAAGAACGCATAAATCAGAACACTAATAAAAATCAAGAGAATATGAAGATAGAAATCAGAAAACTCCAAACTGAAATATCAGGTCAGATAATAGGTCTGAAAAACTCAGTAGACGAATTGAAGAACACAATGGATGAGCTTTCCAACAGGTTAAAAGCAGCTGAGGATAGAATTAGTGCGTTAGAAGATGAGATGCATAACAACATTACACAGCAGAAGAGACTGGAAAAAAGCCTTAAATCAAAGGATCAGACAATGGAAAATTTACTCAAAGAATATGAGCAGATGAAAATAGAAGTCTTTGATAAGCTCAACAGAAACAACTTTAGAATCATTGGAGTCCCAAAGACCCAAGAAGAAAATCTTCAGGAAGAATCAATGGTCAAGAACATTATCACAGAGAAACTACCAGAGCTAAAGAAAACATGTAACCAAATCCTGCATGCCCGAAGAGTACCAGCTAAAAAAGACCCCAGGAGAAACACCCCACGACACATCCTAGTCACCATGATGAAACCCACAGATAGAGATAGAATACTGCAAGCAGCAAGATCTAAAAGGAAATTACATTCGAGGGAGCATCCTTGAAATTTACAGCAGACCTGTCAATAGAAACACTCAAGACCAGAAGGCAGTGGTGGGATATAGTGGCAAAACTCAATGAAATAAATGCTTGGCCAAGAATACTGCACCCAGCAAAACTCACTTTCAGGTTTGAAGGATGTATACACGGCTTCACAGATAAACAACTCAAAAACTTTGCAGACTCAAAACCAGCCTTAAAAGAAAAACTGAAAGATCTACTCTAAAAACAAGACAGAACAAAAAACACACCAAACTTCTACACAAAGATGGCAATAAATCCCATGACAATTATTTCTCTCAATGTCAATGGACTAAATGCACCAGTTAAGAGGCACAGAGTGGCGAAATGGATCAAAAAACTGAAGCCAACCATCTGCTCTCTACAAGAAACACACGTGAATAGCCGGAATAAACATAGACTCAAAATCAAAGGCTGGAGGAAAATTATTCAAGCAAACAACACCCTTAAAAAAGCGGGGTTTGCCATACTAATATCAGATGACACAAACTTTATACTCAGAAAAGTTGTAAGGGACAAAGATGGATATTATGTACTAATCAAAGGATTTGTACAGCAAGAAGAAATCACTCTCCTAAACATATACGCACCCAATGAGGGACCAGCAAAGTATTTAATACAACTGTTGACAAATCTGAAGAAGGATATCAATAATAACACAATAATTGTGGGAGACCTCAACACAGGCTTGTCAACACTTGATAGGTCAACCAAATGGAAAGCCAAAAAAATATACTAGACCTGAAAAGAGATATGGAAGAAAGAGGCCTAGTAGATATATATAGGGCACTCCATCCTCAGAAACCTGGATACACATTCTTTTCCAATGTACATGGATCATTCTCCAGGATAGATCACATGCTGGCACATAAAACATACCTCCATAAAATAAAAAAGATAGACATTTTGCAGGCTACCTTTGCTGACCACAAGGCTCTGAAGTTAGATGTGAACTGCAAAGGGACACAGAAGAAAAAATTTAACACCTGGAAGTTAAACAGCCTCATACTCAATAACCAGTGGATCCGAGATGAAATCAAGGAGGAAATCAAAAGGTTCCTGGAAACAAATGACAATAAAGACACAAACTATCAGAATTTATGGGACACAGCAAAAGCAGTACTGAGAGGAAAATTTATAGCTTTGCAAGCACACATCAGGAAGGAAGAAGGAGCTTACCTGAGTAGCTTAATGACACAGCTAATAGAACAAGAAAGTGCTCAACAAAAGGACCCAAAAATAGGGAGACAGAAGGAAATAACAAAGCTGAGAGCAGAAATCAATGAAGTGGAAACCCAAAAAACAATCCGGAAGATCAACGAAAGCAGAAGTTGGTTCTTTGAAAAAATAAACAAGATTGATAGACCATTGGCAAAACTCACAAAGCAAAAGAGAGAAAGAAACTTGATAATGTGTATTAGAAATGAAAAGGGGGAGATCACTACAGATACTGCAGAGATTCAAAGGGTATTCAGAGAATACTTTGAGAAACTCTATGCCACTAAATATGAGAACCTGGAAGAAATGGATAAATTTCTGAACTCATATAACCTTCCACGGTTGAATAAAGAAGAGGTAGCATATCTAAACACCCCCATCACTATTGAGGAAATTAAAACTGTAATCAAAAATTTACCCAAAAACAAAAGCCCAGGCCCTGATGGATTCACGAATGAATTCTTTCAAACCTTTCAAGAGGAACTACTACCAATCCTGGCCAGGCTCTTTTATGAAATCGAAAAAACAGGAACACTTCCAAATAGCTTTTATGAAGCTAACATCACCTTAATACCAAAACCTGATAGAGATGCTGCCAAAAAAAAATTACAGACCAATATCCCTGATGAACACAGATGCAAAGATCCTCAACAAAATCCTTGCGAACAGGATCCAGTGCCTCATCAAGAAGATCATTCACTTTGATCAAGTAGGTTTCATCCCAGGAATGCAAGGCTGGTTTAACATCCATAAATATATCAATATAATACACAACATAAACAACAAAAAAAATAAAAATTACATGGTCATATCAATAGACGCAGAAAAAGCATTTGATAAGGTTCAACACCCATTCTTGATGAAAACTCTCAGCAAGATAGGAATAAAAGGAACTTTTCTCAATATAGTCAAAGCCATCTACCAGAAGCCAGTGGCAAATATTATCCTCAATGGAGAAAAACTAAAATCCTTCCCTCTAAATTCTGGTATAAGACAAGGCTGTCCTCTCTCACCACTCCTATTCAACATAGTACTGGAAGTACTTGCTATAGCGATTAGGCAAGAAAAAGATATCAAGGGAATCCAGATAGAAAAGGAAGAAGTCAAGCTCTCACTGTTTGCAGATGACATGATACTCTACCTAGAAAACCCTAAAGACTCTACCAAAAAGCTTCTAGAAATAATATATTCATATAGCAACGTGGCAGGCTACAAAATTAACACACAAAAATCAATGGCCTTTTTATACACTAATAATGATAGGGAAGAAATAGACATTAAGAGAACAATCCCATTCACATTAGTTCCACACAAACTCAAATATCTTGGAGTCAACCTGACTAAAGATGTGAAGGAGCTATACAAAGAAAACTACAAAACACTGCTCAAAGAAATAAGAGAGGACACGTGGAAATGGAAACACATACCATGCTCATGGATTGGCAGGTTCAACATCATTAAAATGGCAATACTTCCAAAAGCATTGTACAGATTTAACGTGATTCCTCTGAAGATACCCATGACATTCTTCAAAGAAGTGGATCAAATACTTCTGAAATTCATCTGGAACAACAAACAACCTCGAATAGCTAAAGCACTCCTTGGGAAAAGGAATATGGGAGGCATTACTTTCCCCAATTTTAAGCTGTATTACAAAGCAATCGTTATAAAAACAGCATGGTATTGGAATAAAGACAGACCCTCAGATCAGTGGAACAGGCTTGAGTACTCAGAGAAGGTTCCTCAGATACATAACCACCTCGTTTTTGATAAAGGAGCAAGAAATCCTAAATGGAGCAGGGAAAGCCTATTCAACAAGTGGTGTTGGCACAACTGGTTAGCCACTTGCAAAAAAGCGAACTCAGACCCCCAGCTAACACCATGTACAAAGGTAAAATCCAAATGGATTAAAGACCTTGATATCAGAACTGAAACTATAAGGTATATAAAACAACATGTAGGTGAAACACTCCAGGACATTGAGACTAAAGGCATCTTTAAGGAGGAGACAGCACTTTCCAAGCAAGTGGAAGCAGAGATAAACAGATGGGACTATATTAAGCTGAGAAGCATCTGCATCTCAAAGGAAATAGTGCCCAGAATACAAAGGCCACCCACTGAGTGGGAGAAATTATTCACCCAATACTCATCAGATAAAGGGCTAATATCCAAAATTTACAAGGTACTGACAGAACTATACAAGAAAAAAACAACTAACCCCATCAAAAAATGGGGAGAAGAAATGAACAGACACTTTGAAAAAGAAGAAAGGCAAATGGCCAAAAGGCACATGAAAAGATGTTCAACATCACTAATCGTCAGGGAGATGCAAATCAAAACTACTATGAGGTACCACCTCACGCCACTGAGATTGGCACACATCACAAAAAGGGAAAACAAGCAGTGCTGGCGGGGATGTGGAGAGAAAGGAACTCTTTTTCACTGCTGGTGGGAATGCCGTCTAGTACAACCTTTATGGAAAGCGATATGGAGATTCCTTCACAAACTGGAAATTGAGCTTCCATACGATCCAGCTATACCACTCCTAGGAATATACCGGAGGAACACAAAAATACAATACAAGAATCCCTTCCTTACTCCTATATTCATTGCAGCGCTATTTACAATAGCCAGACTCTGGAAACAACCAAGATGCCCTTCAACAGATGAGTGGCTGAAGAAACTGTGGTACATATACACAATGGAATACTACGCAGCCATCAGGAGAGATGAAGTCATGAAATTTTCCTATACATCGATGTACATGGAATCTATTATGCTGAGTGAAGTAAGTCAGAGGGAGAGAGAAAGACACAGAATGGCTTCACTCATCTATGGGCTTTAAGAAAAATGAAGGACATTTTTAACAGTATCTCAGAAACAAGAGAGATGAGGGCTGGTAGGTGCAGCTCAGGACATGAAGCTCATCACATAGAGTGATGAGTGCAGTTGCAGAGATGACTACACTGAAAACTATCATAACAATGTGAATGAATGAGGGAAGTAGAAAGCCTGTCTCGAGTACAGGTGTAGGGTGGTGGGGAGGAGGGAGATCTGGGAAATTGGTGGTGGGAATGTTGCACCGGTGAAGGGGGGTGTTCTTTACATGACTGTAATCATACAACTATAATCATGTTTGTAATCACGGTGTTTAAATAAAGATTTAAAAAAAAAACCAGCCCATGTTACAAAAAAGCAAAAAAAAAAACAAAAAAAAAACAAGCAAAAAAAAAAAACACTAAAAACAAGCAACAACATTTACCAAAAATTTTTTTTAAATATGTGCTTTTTTTTTGAAGAATTTAATAATTTTGATTACAGTTTGAGATTATTGTATTGTTTAATCTGTTTAAATATTCTAGCTTTAAAAACAAAGTTTCATTTCATAAATAGTAATTTACATTACCTTTAAAGTGAAGTAACAATGCAATGTAATATCATATAGTGCAGGCATGCATTATTAGAAACACAACCTATTTAATCATTAGCATTTTTAATTGATTTTCATAGGTGTCACATCCAGCGAAATTTAGGTTTCTAGGTACACTCAATAATTCTCAGTCTTGACAGATATGCCTGACCTACTGTGTTAATTTTGTTGTTGTTGTTGTTGTTTTCCAAGCCACACCTGGTTGTGTTCAGGGTTACTTCTGACTCTGCACTCAGGAATCACTCCTGACAGGCTTAATGGGACCATATGGGATACCAAGAATTAAACCCAGGTTGGCCACATGCAACGCAAATGCCTTACCAAGTGTGCTATTGCTCCGACTCCTTTTATAGGAAGGAATACCAGTCCTTATGTTTAATCTTGATTAAAAATACATTATTATGAACATGACTATTTTTCCTGTCAATTTTGTTGTTATGAAATCTTTTTATAATGAAAATACTTTTACAGTTTTTTAGCTCTCATTTTCTGAGAAACTAAGTAACTTTCTGTAAAGTTGCTAAGATATAAATGGTTACTGCGCATATACATGCATTTCATTATGTTGCAGATTTAGAGTCAAGAAACTGGTCACTTTTCTTTGTAAAATTTTAATGATATAGCCTACATAATAGGCCAGACTGAATTCTCAGTTGAGCTAGTTCTGTCATTAAGTCTGCCAAAATCATGGACTCAGCCATTTTTATTTCACTCTTTTGGTCACATATTCAGTTTCAGAGTGCTTAAACTTTTTCAACTGTTAGTTTGTAGGGAAAGACTATTACTGTCTTTAGTCATAACCTCATTCTTCTTACTTGTGACAGGGTAGCTCACTTCATCTAGACTTTGTCTTTTCATATGTATTTGTAGATATTTCTTACTAAGGTGCTATTTTTGACACTTCTTTTTTCCTTCATGATAATATTTTTAAGGAAAGTGATGATTTTTTCTAGCTTACCTAATCAGTGCCACCTATCATGTTCATTCCTCAGTTAAATCAAATTTGTGATTTATGACATTATAAGCAAAATTAACAAAATATAGTTTTCACATTTCTAGTGTGAGCATTATTATAGCTTTGTTTTATTTTTACTTTTGTCACCTTATGATCTCTACAGTTGGCAAATGTTATGGGCAAGAAAAGAATGGGAAAATAATGGGAACGAAGTGAATAATTAAAACTTTCTCATGCTCCTGTGGTTGTAAAATAAAATAATCTTGCTTTTGATTTTTTGGTGAAAGTGGGTACGACCAGGAGTGCTCACGGCTTACTTTTGACTACTCAGGAGAGCTGTTGTGTTAATGGGACTTTATATAGTTAGTGCTGTAAATTATGCCTAATGGCAATGGTGCTCTACTAGATATTCTATCCATCAGCAAATGCAAACGATTTAAACTTTCTTATGATTATATTGTTATAATGCGGAGACTGTTATTAATACCAAGTTTATATAACTAACTTATTTTTAAGTCTTTAGAGCCCATTTTCAGCCATTTTAGTTTTAGTCTGTTTTAAATGGATTTTTTAAGTATAATTACCTGTGACATTACATATCATTGGATTTTGCAACATTGAAGGTCAACATGTGCTCCAGTTTATCCCTCCAATCCTACAGCTACAACTAACCTTCCTTATCTTTCTTGAAATAACTAATAATTAATTGGTCTTGGAGTACAAACACTTTTATCTTCCTTTGTACAGTTATTCTGATTTTTATATACCAAATAGGAGTAAAATTATCATGTTTTATCTTAATGGTTTATTTCACTACATATGATAACATATCATTCATCCATGTAGCTAAAAAGAAATAATTCTATATTTCATAGTATATATATATGTATATATACATACTATAACTTCATTATCCATTTATCAGTTGGTATGATACTTAGTTGTTTTACAGTTCTTGACTGGTAGAAATAGTGCTACAGAGGCAAACCTATAGTACAATGGGTAGGACATTTATCTTGAATGTAGAAAACACAGGCTTGAAGCCCTCATGGCTCTCAAAAATAACACAGAGCCAAAGAATAAGCCTTGAGCACCTCTATGTATAACCCCTCACACACACCCACACACAAAAATAATGAAGAATTGGGGGCCAGAGTGGTGGCACAAGCAGTAAGGCATCTTCCTTGCTCTGCTAGCCTAGGACAAACCATGGTTCGATTCCCTGGCATCCCATCTGGTCACCCAAGCCAGGAGCAATTTCTGAGCACATAGCCAGGTGTAACCTCTGAGAGTCACTGGGTATGGCCCTAAAAAAAAAAAAAATACATATATATAATATATATACACACACATATATATATAAAATAAAGAATTGGTCTTGCTTCAATAAACATAAAAATTTACATATACTTTTGAATTAGTGATTTTGTATTTGTAGGTAAATTGCCATATTAAAATAACAGGAATATATAAACTTTATATATTTATAAAGCGTATAAATATATATAAACTTACTGTATCAATTTACATTTCCAGAAATAATGTGTGAAGTATCTACTCAGCTTATATTCATCACTTATTTCTTGCCTTATAAATAATATCAATTTTCACTGTATAAAGTGATAAATAATTTTAATTTCCATATAAATAATAAAATATTTTTTACTTTTATTTATCTAAAGATCATTCTTATTTGGAGAAGTGCCTAGTCAAATACTTTGTTCATGTTTAATTTGTTTTTAAATTAGTTTTCACCGTCAATTGTATGTGTTGTATATCAATCACTTATTTATAAGATTTGTGATCTGTAATACCTTCTACTATTTCTTAAGATATCTTTTGGTTTTGAAGCAAGTTCCTTTTTTTCTCCTGAAGCTAATTCTTCTTATGTGATTTTATTTGTTTAACATTGCTTCTTTTGATTGGTGAGAATTGGGGTCAGACCCAACTGTGCTAGATACTTAAAGGGGACTATATATGGTGTCAGGGATACAATGTTAACAGTGTATAAGGCAGGTAACTTGTCCATTGTACTATCTCTCCAACCTATACTTATTATTGGTTTTGTTTGATTCAAATCTCGAAATATATAACTAAAACTTATTATGTCAATTAGTGTATTCTGTGCATTTTACAGTTATACTTTATTTTCACATCTAACTTTTAATACATTTTGAATTAAAAGTTCAAATGTTTGTGTAGCAAGTTTTATTAGCTATATAATTTTAGTTTACTGTCTTTTATATGTGAGTCTCCAGTGATCCTAGTACTTTGTAATTACTTAGTTAAAATTGCATATGTTAATATATCGTCCTTTTAGTGCCACTTGATTATATTTATGACATAAATAAAAATTTTATACCAGCCACATTTAATGAAATGAATATATATAGCCCCTTACCAGGTATTCATCATTCCATTTTACAGTTAAGTTTTCCATACCATTCCCATCAACTTTATACAATATATTTTAGATTATTATATATTTTTATTTCCAATATCTATATAATATTTTTTAATTTTTATTTTGACCAAAGTGGATTACAAATATTTCACAGTAATATTTTAGTTACATATTGACATTGAATCAGGGGCATTCCTAGCACCAATGTTGTCCTCCCTCCACACCTGTTTCCAGCATGCATCACATATACCCCTCCATTACCCCCGGCTGCTAGTATAAGTGGTCCCCTCTGTGTCTAGCTTGTTGTAGATAGGATACTGATTCTGTTGTCATTGCTTTGGATTTGGTGTTTAACTCTGATTATTATTTTTTATTTCTACTCAATATTTATATGACTGTTTGGTCTTGGTACCCTCCATTATTTCCCCCTCAATTTGTGAGGTGGCACAAAAAGGTTCAATTTATGTGGTTCTGTTTTAAGGAAAGAAGAAAAATAAGACATTCTTAAAGAAATGAAAAAAAAAAAACTTCTGAAATTCATTTGGAACAATAAATACCCTCAAATAGATAAAGCAATCCTTGGGAAAAGCAATGTGGAAGGCATTACTTTCCCCAATTTTAAACTGTATTACAAAGCAATAGTTAACAAAACAGCATGATATTGGAATAAAAACAGAGCCCAGATCAGTGGAATAGGCTTGAATATTCAGAGAATGTTCTCCAGCCATACAATCATCTACCTTTTTAAAAGGAGCAAGAAATCCTAAATGGAATAAAGAAAGCCTCTTCAACAAGTGGTGTTGGCCAACAACACTTGCAAAAACGTGAACTCAGACCCCCAGCTAACACCATGTACAAAAATAAAATACAAATGTATTAAAGACCTTGATATCAGACCTGAAATCATAAAGTATATAGAACAACACGTAGATAAAGCTTTCCATGACATTGAGAATTAAGTTATCTTTAAGGAGGAAACAGAACGCTCCAATCAAGTGGCAGCAGAGATAAACAGATGGGAATATATTAAGCTGAGAAGCTTCTGCTCCTCAAAGGAAATAGTTCCCAGGATACAAGAGCCACCCACTGAGTGGGAGAAACTATTCACTCAATACCCATCAAATAAGGGCTAATATCCAAAATATATAAGGCACTGACAGAACTTTACAAGAAAAAAAAACCATCTAATCCCATCAAAAAATGGGGAGGATCCGGAGAGGTGGCACTAGAGGTAAAGTGTCTGCCTTGCAAGCGCTAGCCAAGGAAGGACCGGGGTTAGATCCCCCTGTGTCCCATATGGTCCTTCCAAGCCAGGGGCAATTTCTGAGTGCTTAGCCAAGAGTAACCCCTGAGCATCAAACGGGTGTGCCCCCCCAAAAAATGGGGAGAAGAAATGAACAGACACCTTGTCAAGAAGAAATACAAATGGCCAAAAGGCACATGAAAAAATGCTCCACATCACTAATCAGGGACATACAAATCAAAACAACTATGAGGTACCATATCACACCACAGAGATTGGCACACATTATAAATAATGAGAACAAGCAGTGCTGGTGGAGATGTGAGAGAAAGGAACTCTTATTCACTGCTAGTGGGAATGCCATCTAGTCCCAAAACTGGAAATTGAGCTCCCATATGATCCAGCTATACCACTTCTAGGGATATACCCTAGGAACACAAAAATACAATACAAAAATCCCTTTCTCACACCTATACTCATTGCAGCACTATTTACAATAGCGAGAGTCTGGAAACAATTGAAATGTTCTTCAACAGATGAATGGCTAAAGAAACTGTGGTACATATACACAATGGAATATTATGCAGCCTTCAGGAAACATGAAGTCATGAAATTTTCCTATACATGGATGTACATGGAATCTATTATGCTGAGTGAAACAAGTCAGAGGGAGAGAGATAGATGCAAATTAGTCTCACTCATCTACAGGGTTTAAGAAAAATAAAAGAAATTTTTGCAGTAATTCTTAGAGACAAAGAGAGGAGGGCTGGAATGTCCAGCTCATCACATGAATCTCACCACAAAGAGTGGAGAGTGCTGTTAGAGAAATAACTACACTGAGAACTATCATAACAATGTAAATGAATGAGGGAAGTAAAATGCTTTCTAGAGTACTGGCGAGGGTGGGGTGGGGAGGAGGGAGATTTGGGATATTGATGAAGGGAATGATGCACTGGTGAAGGGGGGTGTTCTTTACATGACTGAAACCCAACTACAATCATATTTTTAATCAAGGTATTTAAATAAAGATAATTTAAAAATCCATGGGGGGGGCACAGAGATAGCCCTGAGGTAAGGCATTTGCCTTTCATGCAGAAGGACAGCTGGTCAAATCCTGGCATCCTATATGGTCCCCTGTGCCTGCCAGGGGCGATTTCTGAGTGAAGAGCTAGGAGTAACCCCTGAGCGCTGCTGTGTGTGACCCCCCCAAAAAAAATCATGGGGAAAAAAAACAATAACAAAACCAAAAAATAATATTAATTTGTGCTTTTTTTTGGCATAGGTACTGTAAATATTGGGTTGATTAGAAAGAGAATTCCCTTTGCCTAAGTGATACAGGATTTCTCTGCCCTTGACCTATACTGTAATGGGAATACCTACAGTCTTCGTACATGTTCTTTTACTCTCCCCAGATCCTTCTGTGGTGTCTGGAAACTTTATCTATATATCAATATGATTTTAACATAGTTCATCCATACTTGATTTGTCTCATCTTTTTTATGAACATAAGTTATGTCCTTATTGTTATAAGTTCTAACAACAATCATCTTTTGTTCATAACCATAGTTCATTACATTTTATTATAAAATGTACTTATTATATTTTATGATCATACCAACATATTCTTATTGAATTTTTTATTTATTGAGTCACAGATGTTTGTTTATATCTCTGGGATTTTTTTTGTATCTCATTAGCTATGCTCAGTGCATAGCCTCTATGCTCAGGGCCTATTTCTGGTAGTACCCAAGAGACCATCTGGAGTGCATAATTGTTTTTTCACCTGTTTTTTAGTTGTTTGTTAAGCATATGGATCGTTTTCTTTTGGGTATAATAGATGTTACTAATAAAACTACTCTGAGTATTTATGTATAGTCTATATCTGATTTTCTATAGGTAGAAATGAATAAAATAAAAATTAATAAATTAGTGAATTGACAGCAGGTAAGTTGCTTTTCTAGCATGAAGATAATCCCAAATACCACTTAACACCACTTGTGAATCCTGAGTCAGTGGTAAACTATGATTACCTTTATATAGGGCCAAAAAAAGGCAAATACATATATAAGATTAGTAAACATTAACACATGTATGTAAATTATTTTCAGTAACTAAACTTTTTCACAGACTACTTATACATTTAACATTCCTACTAGATATACCTGAGAATTATAGCAATTCTAGAATTTTTATAAGGTTTAGATTAGCATCATTTCACATTTTAGTCCAACCAAAATTTATGTATTAGTAACTTAAATGTGTCATTTATTTGGATTTAAAACTTATTAATAAATAAGAAATATTTTAAGACATTGTCATATCTAGTCATCTTTCTGGGATTATTCCTGGTGGTGCTCAGGAGTTTCATGTGAAATGCTGGGATCAAACCTGGGTCAACCTTCTTCCAGGCAAAAATCCTTCAAGCTCCATGAATGCTTCAGTCCTTCAGGATAAAATATTTCCATTTATTTTTATCATAGTTCTTATCTTGGTAAAGTTCTGCTTAGATTTTTTCTAATTGTTTTTTTTTTCAGTTGAGTTTAAGGATTATGAATCCTCAAGTCTAGATTTATAATTTTGTATATAATTTTTATAAGATAAATGATTTGAAAATATTGATCCCAATTTCATGTTTGACTTTCCATTTTCTTATGGATTTATTCTAAAGTGTAGTATATACTTGTTTTGATAAGTTTAGTTCATTATGGTATACATTCATCTATTTGTACACCAATGCTGTATTATTTGATACTTTCTTTATAAGAACTCTTAAAAATTGTTAACAATAGTTTCTCGACACTTATCTCTTTCAATTTTATTTTGAAGTGTGAAATGATGATCAGGGTGAACTAAAAGAGCTGCACAGAAAATGAGTCATACTGAGGAGCCTAACTGACATAGTTTTTATTCCATTTGTAGAAACTGGAAGTTTAAATAAAACCGAATCATCCTGCAATTTCAAAATTTGGAGAAGTAAATGTTCTTAATATCCATCCATTCATTTAAAAGATAAACTTATACTTAAAAAATATTTTTTGATTTATACTTTCGATGGACATAACCATCTTTTTCAGGGTTACTTCTGGTCCAGTGCTTGGGGTTTGCCATGCCCTCATGACCATGTGCTGCTGAAATCAAACCAAATTTAGGCCTCCATATAAGCAAAGCATTTGTTCAGTCCACTGAGCTATCTCTTTAGTCCTATGGTTGACAGTTTAAACAAACAAAACAAATGTTCAGTGCTAAAGCATTGGATGTTAGACAGGTGATATTTGAGTCAGCAGATGTAATTTATTCTGTTGCTTCCTGGTTATCTGTCTACAGAAAGAAATTGTCTGGGATTTTCTTTATAAGGCTTGCTGCATTCTTATGAAATGTCTTTAAAGGAATAATATGTTTTAAATTATCCAAATAAAATAGAAGGGTTTAATTGTTATGGGTTGTGAAGAGGTATAAAATGCATAATTATTATCAAGTGCATAGTTATTAATTACCTATATATCTTCTTCAAATAAAAAAGAACAATTCTCTACATAATAGCTTGATCAAAATACATATACTGTATTTTCCGGCATATAAGACGACTTTTGAAACAACAAAAAAAGTCAACCGAAAATCGAGGGTCGTCTTATATGCCGAGTATATCCCAAAATATGTTTCAATATGCCACTAAACAAAAATTGTCTGAATATTGCCACAAAACTAATTTTCCTGCACCAATCACTGCAAGGCTGCTCGGACTGCCTCTCTAACTCAGCCAATCCAAGCAGGCTTTTTATGCATGCAAATTAGACAATGTTCTGGACCCGAATCTACATTGTCAAAAGCCTGCTTAGATTGGCCAGAGTCAGAGAGGAAGTCTATTACAGTACAACCTTTGAACCTTTCCCTGTTGTGATTGGCTCACTGTGAAACATACAGTTGCAGCACAGGAACGTTCTGTCTGATACAGCAAATATAGACCTAAACTTATGTTTTAACTGCAAAATTAGGGGGTCATTTTATATGCCAGAAAATACAGTACACATAAAGGAAATGGCTGTGCATTTCTACAAATATAGCCACATAATTACAATTTCAAATAAAATGGATTATATTGTAAAACATTTTCCTTCCACCTTGAAAATAGTCTTTAATGGAGATCACATTATCTGTGTCTTTTTCCAGTATAACTGAATATCATTCTCTGATTTTGCTAAACAACAAATGTTTGTTAAAAAACAAATGTTTTCCATTATATTATTTCACACATTAATATCTTTGCTATATATATTTTAGGTACATACTTATATAACATATTTTTTCTTATTTTGCTATGGGATCGTATTGTGCACTGTTCTGGGCTTTGTGTTTAAAAGTCACCCTTGGTGGTGTATTATGGACAGTACACCAGGGTCTGTTATATTCAAGAAAAGTTCCTACCCTTTTTACTATTTCCCATGCACTAAAAATAAATTTTGGTAACAGGTATTCCATAGGAAAAAAATGATCTAAAATGTATATGGATAGCTAGTAATCTCACTGTTCATTTAAACAGATTTGTTTTTCTTCTAACAATATACATGCAAGAATTATTTCCTTCAAGTTTTCTTGTCAACAGTTTCCTTAGAAACTATAGTTTTAATAATCATAAGTTTTTACTGTACATTTCAGTGCTGAACAGGAACCCTAAAAAAATATCACAGTTTTGATTCAACTTCAAATATACAGATTAACTATTTTGTATATAATTCAAACACTACTTAAAATGATTATTAAAACAAGTAGAAAAGTTGGGGACATTGAAAGGAGATCTTTGTAGGGTCAGAGCAGTAGTGCAAGCAGTTAGGCGTCTGCCTTGCTCCGCTAGCCTAGGATGGACTGCAGTTCGATCCCCTGGCACCCCATATGGTCCCCAAGCCAGGAGTGATTTCTGACTGCATAGCCAGGAGTAACCCCTGAGCGTCACCAGTGTGCCCCCCAAAAACATAAAGAAAAAAGAGATCTTTGTAAAGAAAATGTACATTAAAACATGATCCCAATGCTTATCTTTTTATTCTCTCTCAAACAATAAGAATTTGTTAAAATTATGAGGATTCAAATTAGGGGGAAATAAAACATGCTAGTACACAGAGATAAGCTGTGGTTGCTAGAATGACTGTGCTTACAACTTATTACAAATTTGGTTATTAGGGCAATTTCTTGTCATAAATACAGATGTGGCAAGATGCCTATAAACTGGATATAATTATCTGCACATTGACTTACAATTGGGAAGGCTGGTGACTTTAGGTCAGGTTTAAGAGAAAAAGTTCAAAGATCACAGCAGGAAATTAGTAGCACCTATTTAACCTGAGTGACAGAATAATCATATTCATAAGCATACCTAGTTTCACAAAATTGATTAACTTTACTTCAAGATGTACAATGACTATATGAATATATTAAAGGGTTCAGTAATTCATATATGGATGTGTTTTAAAGAAGCATTTCTAAGAAAGGAAATGAATAAATTTATTCATGTATATCTTTATATGGTATCCATGATTTATATATAAATCCAACTATGCATATTTTCTATAATTTAGATTTTGCAATTTGTTAAAAAAAAATGCCTCGAGCAAATGATAAGCTACTCAATTTGCTAAATGTAAGCAGTTTTTCAGAAAACATGCCCTAAAGGCATCAAGATTTTGCACATCGGTTCATGATAGCTGTTAGCTTCTTATCAACCATGAACAATATGACAAGCACAAATCTCACCTTTCTCTAAAAAACATTTAGTTAATTTGCTATACTTAAAGGATTTTAGATATGAGCCAATGATAGTACTAATGAACAGTAATTTATTTGACTTTGAATTAGGCTTACTAAAGATATACAAAATTTCAAAGTAATTACTTAAGATTAAATGCATGTGTAATTGAAAAATGATTATATAATTTTGAAAAAATTATTTAAAATGTTTCACTCATTTCAACTTTAATTGCCATGTTAAGAATTCATAAAACTCCATATTAAAACCAATAAAATTCACATGTTATTTTTGTGTCCCTCTGATAAACTAAGTTGCCTTTTCAAAGACACTCTAATTATAAAATCCATGTTTCAGTTACCCAAGTCAACTGTGAATAAATGGAGCTGCATTAAGTCTGATTTCACTAGCTGTATTAATTTCAGACCACATGTCTCCTTCCTTTGGTTTCCTCTATTGATTCTGGAAAAAGAGACTGGTATTTGATTAGAATGAAAGTGTATACTCCAGCCAATTTTGATATCTCATTTGCAAGAGACTTTATGTAATGTCCTTCTCCTTTGATCTAATAATGAAAATGTGTCAGTGTATTTTTAATACACTGCAAGGTAGAGCAGTCCAAGCCACCTGGGGCCATTGGACTATACTTTGTGAATTTAAAATGGGAAAGCTATACTCCCAGTATTTGGCAAAAGAATCTCACAGACACCTATTCTCTTCCACTCTTAAGCCATCTGAAAATCTAAAATCAGATACTATAGAAGTTTTAACTTGAAAGGAATATGATTAAGAGCAAGAAGAAGATGAATATATATGTGTGTGTATTTGTGGTTACCATGTTTTTGATAGCTATAGAATTATGTTAAATAAAATAATTTTTCAAATATTTTTATTTTATTTTAGGTAACATGGTTAAACTTGTATTAATGTTAATTGTCCTGAACACAAAACTTATGTGTCTTCACAGTCACCAATATGCACAATGCCTTCTGCAACAGTCCTTATGTGGTCCACCTTTTACTTAACCACTTCATATATATAAAGTTTGGTAATCTCAACTTTGTAGCCAAAAACTAAGGTATTTCATAAACAAAATATTTGGTTTTTATAAACCTCTAGTCATATATAGTCATTGCCATTCTTGAAATAAATAAAATATGAAATAAATAAAATGATTGTAAGGATAGTATTTAGAATTAGAATTAGATTGTATTTAGAACTAGAATTATTTATTATGAATAACGAAGTGTCATAGATTTTTAAGAAACTGAATATATTACTCAAAACATTTACTTTTAAGTTCGCATAAATGAATGTGTATAATATTTAGTTTTAAAATTGACAAAACAATGTATCAGATCAAAACAGACTAAAATTCAGTAGAGAGGTGGCAGAAATTGATAATGCATTAATAGGAAATACACATGCTAATTTATTTTTATTCTAAAATTCCTGATTAATTAATAATTCATGCTTAGGTGTCACATGTAGGTGTGTAGGTTGCCAATATCTTTTAGAAAAACACTTAAATTCTGGGGAAAAATGTATGTACATACAATTTTGTTTTAGAACTGCCTTAAAAGAAAGATTTGATAAACTCATGGGCATCAATCTGACAAAATGTTTGATACTGAGCACTTTTTGGTTCCCTGAGCTGCTGGGAAAGGATCTGGTGGCCTCTAGGAATGTTGGGCCTAAGCATTACAGTATCAATTAACACTGAAATATCTTCCTGGTTGATCAAGTAATACTGGGATTAATCACAAGGCTTTTTGTGTTCTACTTCAGTACCATTCGCTACAAATAAAAAGACTTTGAAAATGTATATAGTGATAAGCAAAATTAAATCCATTAAAAATGTATAGATGTAATTCCTTAGATTTGCACATTTACAATTTAGTGATTTTATTAAATTGAATATTGTTTTAAAATATTGTTTAAAAATATGTATACATATATATACAGATACACACACACACACACACACACACACACACACACACACACACACACACACACACACACACACATATATATATATAGTTCCGAATTTTAGCTACCTGTGAATGTGGCGTTATTTTCATTTGGGGATCAGGCTATCTTAATTTTACAGTGGACATTAAATTCAAGGGCTTAGGTCCTCTAACCAAAGAGGTGTTAAGATTCAAGATAAATGGAATAGATATGAAAGAAGTTGGGTGATAAGCTACAAACCAAAAATAGTCAAAGACTTCCTGAGTTTTAGAGGTGCCCCTTGTTGGAATCAAACCCCTGATAAATGGTCCTGAAGTAGGGGCACTACAAGGATTAAGAAAACAAAACAAACCAGGGTAGAAAATCATGGGATCAGGGGCTACAAACCTTGTCAAGTAAGCACGGACAGTCTTCCCTGTACAATATTTATTAATCAAAATCAATTCACATGGGATGAGGGGCCGACTTTGTTAACTGACAAAAGAACCTATCTAATGCTAATCAGGCCTAGCTGATTACATCTATCCTAGCTTTACATCTTAAAAGGTATGTGAGAAAGGAAAAGGAATCTAGGGCAAGGTCTCTGTTTAGAGGAAGCAGGGTGTGTGATCTCTGTGTGTATCTATACAGAGTATCTTAGAAGCAAGACATTCTATTGCTTCTGCTTAAAATTGTCCAAAAGGAATCAACTCTACAGTTGATTTCTAAAGGAAGCCACTCTACTTGGTTTTAACGTTTGATGTTTTGACTATAAGAGAATGAGTTTTTGTTGTTTATGCACTAAGTCTGGGTAATTACTTATTATAGCTCTAGGAAATAAATTCAGTGACATAGCATTAAAGACATTGTTCATGAGTTTTACTATTTCAAATATCAAGGGTAATTGTATATAACAACCTCTACAATTTATTAAATAATCTCTTGTATTATGCATACTTTGATTACAATGACAATATAAGTATGTTTTAGAGATAATCCGAAGATCACATTGTGAGTGTTTTTGAATGAAATAGACATCAGTTTAGTGGGAAACTAATAAGCATAATTGGGAATAATCTAATATTCAAAAGCTAACTTAAAAATTAACAAATGCTGATATATTTCTGTTCCTTCAGAAATAACTCATTTCAATAAATAAATTTGCAGTGCTTAGAAATTATTTGGAATTTTTCTTTATATTTTTCCTTTTATTCAAATTTGTCAATTTGAGTTGAAATTATTTACTTATTATTTATACCTCTATCTCTATAACTCTCTATCTTCTTTGGTTCTTTCTTTCCCAGTTCTCTTCTAGTATTCAGTTGTATTAGTGCAATGTAAATTTGTCACATTTTAGGAATTCTATGGGTGATTATAAAAAAAATATACTTGGCCACTTTTTTGAAGTATAATGGTCTTTAAAATATTACATCCATATTTCATAACATAAAACACCATGACACATGTTAAAAATAAAGATTTTTTATTCTTATTACTGATCCAATGAATTAGAATTAAAATTTCTAAAAAAAGATCGAAGAGATTATTATAATTGTGTAATTTTACAACACATTGGCATCGTAACAAAAATTTGACCTTGAATGAGTTTAATACATACATTGATTTTGATATAAGAAGGCAAGTATTAAAAATATACAAATCAATCAAATGACATAAAAACACAAGGTATGAGTTTTGGTTAACATGGTATTCTGATCTTTTGGTAGAAAATTTATGATTTGTTCACACATATCTTTGAGGTCAATGTTCATCTTAGTGTCTTTCTCAGCATCTGCAGATTCCCTCATCCTGCTGCTTGAACAGTTGCTAATGAATGAAGATCACCCAGCTTTCCCCCCCTACTGGTGCGCATTTGCCCATTAGCATCTGCTTAAGCAGCAGGCTGGGGGAAGCTCTGGTGCCCAATCAATGTAGCTGATGAGGGCTGGGGTAGGGAGGCCTCTGTTGCCAACAAAGTCAGAGCATAAATCAACTCCAATCTTGGCAAAGGTTATTAATCTTAGAAAGGATGACTTATGTAGGACAGTATAGTACAGAGAAAAGCCATACTTGACATTTATTAGAAACATGATAAAGCTAAACATTATTTGCATACTAACTTTAGGAAATCCTTTGAAAGACAAAATATCTTGCTTATATCTGAAAAGTGATTTACAGTAAGATTTTTCCCTAACATTATAGAATGCTATCTATCTGTCCAGAATTATTTAAAAAAGGCACAGAAATAAAAATATACAAGTATTTTTAGGCATCTGGCATTAGTTTATCTGTTTTTTTTTTTTTACCTAATGTACACATTTACCTCACTAAAAACTTATCAGACAAACACACCCAATTTCCAATTTTGTTAGATGTCTTATTACCATGGTTTTTAAATTGGACATTGGATGAATTAAGTATAGATGAGATAAATAGGATAGAATAGTACAAGTAAAATTTATTTAATTCGGATAATGGCCTCTATGTTTTTAGTTTTAGGTATGCAACTATTAATAAATTCTACTATAAACATCTTAGAATATCTGTCCAAGAGTGGGTTATATGTATCATTACAGTGCAAACAGCTTTTATAGGTTAGGGTAAAGGTTAAATAATACTGACCAAAGACAATGTCATTTTATAGAAAATATGAGATATTTAGTTGGCAGTTCTCCATATTATGTGTTATCATAATTTGTATATCTTTTACACATTGAAAGGGGCCAATTATAGAATATTTAGTTTGTGGATTATAAAACATTATTTTCTGCTGTGAGATTCAGTGTGTTGTTACAGGTGAAAATAGTCTTCTCTGGGCTATGTGATCCAGATTCAGTTCTTGGCACTGCATAAGATATACATGAGTATATCAGGAGCATTCCCACAACCAAGAATACACATTGAATATCAGGGGGTGTGGCTCCCAAACAAACTATAAAAAAAATTAATTCCCTGACATTAGAAATTTGTTAATGTCACAAATAGCATTCAGACATATACACTGAGGATTATGAATTAAATATATATATATTTAGAGTTATATTTATCATTTCATTATTTTTTAAATTTGTAATTAATAAACCATGATTTATAATTTTATTGATATTGAGTTTTAGGATATGATATTTTGACACTAAACCAACAATTCCTGCATAAATTTCCTTCCAGAAGTGTTCCCATGCTCCCTCCAAACACTGCTTTCTGTGTGCCACGTTAAAACATTTCAAAGTTCTGTGTTTATAGTTTATAGCTCAAATTTGCAGTGTTGTTGAGTCTATTTTTTAAATATAGTTGTACCACTTTCACACATGTATGGTGTAATTGAAGGCCATGACCTTGTTCCCTAATTACTTCTCTTTGCATCTTCCTGCTACCCTAAATTTTTTTTTCTTTTCTGGTCTTCACCCTAGACTCTAGGTCAAGGCTAAATAAGCATATGTGTTTTCTGCCTTACTTTTCTTTGTCCAATTATTCTATGCACTGTACATTAGTGAGATTTTTCTGGGTTTGTCCTTCTGTCTTGCTTTACTCAACATCATATCTTCTATATCCAAACATTTTGTATTAAATCACATATTTTTATAATCTATTGAATCTACATAGTATTACTCATGTATAAATATCACATTTTCTTTCCTTTTTTTGTTTTTTTTTGGGGGGGGTCACACCCAGAAGCGCTCAGGGGTTACTCCTGGTTCTATGCTCAAAAATCACTCCTGGCAGGTTTGGGGGACCATATGGGATACTGGGATTTTAACCACCAACCTTCTAACATGCAAAGCAAACACCTTACCTCCATGCTATTTTCCGGCCCTCAAATATCATATTTTCATAATCCATTGATCTATTGTTGGGTACCTAGGTGGATCCTATATTTTATCTATTATCCTAAGTGCTACAATGTATAATGGTGTGCATATATGCTTTTAAAAAATGCTCTCTGGGAACATTGATTGATAGAGCATTAAAAAATGCTCTCTGGGAACATTGATAGAGGAAGATAGAGCACTGATAGTGGAATTGGCTCTAAAACATTGTTTGTCTGAAATCCATCCATGAAGAAATTTGTATATCACATGGTTTAATAAAAAATTACTTTCTTTCTTTTCCCCCCAATTGTTTTCTTGACCCCTGAGGTGACCTGTACCCATTAGGTCCCATAGTCTAGACTGACAATGATCCTTTGGTTCCTAGAACATTGCTTTGGCATATATCCCTTTAAAAAATGAGGTATATATCAAAATATATAACTAAAAATGGCTAACAATGGGGCTAGAGAAATAATAAAATAGGGAGCATATATATTTTTTTGCAAGCAGTCATCCTGAGTTCAATCCTTGGCATTTCATATAGTCCTCCCAGCATCACTGGAAACAATTCCTCAGTGCAGGTTCAGGAAAACCTCTGAGCACTACCAATGAATACTCAAAATAAAAACAAAAAGGTAGATGACAATAAGTGGAGGTTTTATTATTGTGCCTTCTGTTTTTTGTGCCATTCTATAAAAATAACAAAGAAACAGGCAGCAGAAAGGTGTGACACTTTAATATAGAATTGAACTTGACTATATTAAGTTAAACCATTAAAAAATACAATGACAGCAAAAAAAAAAAAAAAAAAAAGCTTTTTTGTACTCAGACTAGATGCCCAAAAGTGAAATTGCTGGGCCATATGGCAGGTCAATTCTAAGTTCACTAAGAATTCTGCATACTGTTTCCAAAAGCTTCAAACCAGATATATTAAAAATAAAACCTATTTTATGAAAAGTTACTTTACACTTAGAGAATTAGATTTTGGAGACCAAGTTAAATGCTTTAGATTTTTTCAGTTATGGGGCCGGCGAGGTGGCGCTAGAGGTAAGGTGTCTGCCTTGCAAGGAAGGACCCTGGTTTGATTCCCCGGCGTCCCATATGGTCCCCCCAAGCCAGGGGCAATTTCTGAGCGCTTAGCCAGGAGTAACCCCTGAGCATCAAACAGGTTTGGCCCAAAAAAACAAAAAAAAATTTTTTTCAGTTATTATATATAATACAATATAATAATAGTATAATATAACAGAACAGAACATAATAATATAATTAATATAATATAATAGAAAACATTATATATTTTTTGTTATTATATATGAAATGAGATTCTTTTTTTTTTTTTTTTTGGTTTTTGGGCCATACCCGTTTGACGCTCAGGGGTTTACTCCTGGCTATGAGCTCAGAAATCACTCTTGGCTTGGGGGGACCATATGAGATGCGGGGGATCAAGTCGTGGTTCATCCTACGCTAGCGCTTGCAAGGCAGACACCTCAACTCTAGCGCCACCTATCTGACCCCGAAAGATTCTTTATTAAAGAAAAAAGTTCTCACTTAATAAAATGACTTCACATAAAAAAGAAAAGTGTTTCAATATATATATACATATATATATATGGGGCCAGAGAAATAGCTCAGTGGCAGGGCTTTTGCCTTGCATGGCGCAGACCCAGAATGACCTTGGTTCGATTCCTGGCATCCCATATGATTCTCATGCCTTCCAGGAGCTATTTCTGAGTGCAAAGCCAGGTGTAACCCCCCAAACCATAAATAAATAACTAAACAAAAAAAATAAATAAAATATACAATAAGAATTCATCGAAATAGAATTGTAAGAAAAGAATTTTAGGGTCAGAGAGATGGCCCAATAAGGAGGGCATTTTCCTTGCTTACAGCTGACCTGGTTTCAATCCCTGGCATCCCTTATTGTCCCCCGAGGCTCCCAGGAATGATTTCTGAGCGCATAGCCAGGAGTAACTCCTGTGCTTCACAGGGTGTGGCTCCCCCAAAAAAGTTCTGGACCAAAGTTTGTAATTATTCAGTGTATACAATAAATTAACAAAATATGTCATTAAAAAATTAAAGTTAATTTGAAAAGTGTCTTTAATTTGCACAAAACTTTAAAAAAAGATAAAAATATATGTAATACTTGTTCTTTAGAACAATATTCAACACTGTTTATTAGAATCTGGAGGTAGGGAAAGGACTCCCAATTAGCACTCAGAGATTCTCAGATCCACTCACAGAAATACTCAGCCAACTAACTATTCCAGTGGTTCAAGGGCTAAGTTCCAAATCTGCTGTTTGACTCAGGTCCTGTGGTGCTCTGGATAACTGAAGCTACCACATAGGTATGCCAGGTACTCTAGTATAGAACCAGTTGTTGCTTGGGTGACAACCTCGGGAGAATCCGAGGTTTAAATCAGCATCAGCCCTATGCAAGACATGTACCTTAACAACTGCATTATGTCTCTGTTGCTTTGTGTGATTTTTTTTTACATTGATAAAATCCAGGCAATAGACAACATAATTTAAAGTGTTTCCCAAATATTCCCAAAATGAATGCAGTATTCATACATGTGAAAAAAGTCACCATCATGAAATCATATTTTAAAAACTTATGTATTAATATTGAATACAGTCATAGAAACAGATACATTCCTAACCAAAAATGTCAAAGTAATTAACAGAATGCTTCGGAGTTAAAATATTTTGATAACTTTGTTCTTAACACTCACAAAAATGTCCTCCAATGAATATGGAAACCACAGATATTATTGAACCTTGTATTTATATTTATGTTTTTACATATGTGATAAATTTTACCTCATTCCTTAGACTTCATAAGTTTGAACAACTATAGAACATTTTTAAAAGCATACTTCATCATAACTCATGTGAATGTGTTCTTTCTCACAGTCTTATTGTATGTAATTTTTTATTATAATAATAGTTTTTATTTTGACCAAAGTGGATTACATATATTTCACAGTAATATTTTAGGTACATATTATCATTGAATTAGGGGAATTTCCATCACCAAAGTTGTCCTTCCACCAGCCTCATTCCCAGCTTGCATCCCGTATCCCCTACTTTTATGCCCCGGCTGCTAGTGTAAGTGGTCCCCTCTGTGTCTAGGTTATTGTAGATTGGGCATTGATTCTGATGCTTTGGATTTGGTGTTTAAGTCCAATCATTTTTACTACTACTTAGTGCTCATACAACTGTTTGGTCTTGGTACCTTCCATTATTTTCCTCTCAATTTTAGTGGTGAAACTAGATGGTTCAAGTTAGGTGGTTCTGTTTGAAGAAAAAACAAAAAGCAATAAAATAATAAAATGGGGTAAAAAAATCAAACAAGCCGAAATTAGGCGAAATCCTTAGGGACTCTCAACATCAGTTTGAGGGGAAAAAGGAAGAGAAACACCACAGCAATACAAAAAGAAAAATCAAACAAAAAAAATACAATGAGCACTACAGCAATAAAGACAAGCACCACATAATAACCACTGTCCCTAAATATAAATAAAACAAAGCGTAAAATAAGAAAAAAATGAGAACAACAATAACAAAACCGAAAAAAATAATAAGTAAAAAAATAAAAAAAATATTTTGTGCTGCTTTTTATTTTTCTGCATAGGCACAGTAAATAATGGGGGAGTTAGAAAGGGAGTTCCCTTGGCTTAAGAGATACAGGGTTTCTCCACCCTTGAAATATACTGTCATGGGGATAACTACAGTCTCTTGTGTGTTCATTTACTCTCCCTTAGTCCTTTTATGGTGTATGGAAGACTTCTGCTCTATCATGGGTGATAAAGTCAGACCCCTGTATCAAGAAGTCTTGGTATCTGCACAGGTCAAAGAATGGTGCTTATGTTGAAGTCTTTTTTTACAGTTCTAGATGTTCTGTTCCTTCACTGTCGTTTAATCAGTCTTCTGAAGTTGGTGTTCTTGGTCATTGTGCTGATCGTAGGATGAAGCCTGAGATAGAGTCTTTCATTATGTTCCCAGAAGACCCATTCAGTTGCAATTGTCTCAGTCAGGCTTCTGGAACTAGAGATCTTGGTGGTTGTACAGATCGTAGGCCAAAATCTAGGCTAGGGCTTTTTGGTTTGTCCCAGGATACATTCTGCCCAGTCATGGTTGTCCTAGTCAGTCTTAAGAATGATGGACTGCTTGTAAATGAAGTTATAGAGATTGAGAGTGCAGAGTGGAATCTACAGTATTAGATTAATTTTAGACATGATTTTAATAATATAGAGATAATTATATGTGGGTTACTTTGGAATATTTTTAAACATTGTTAACTTTATTTCATCATTAATCAAAACCAATATTTTTATACTATGGACTTTTAAAAAAATACACTAACTTGTGAACTTACTTTTTGCACAATACACAAATGATTTATGAATTACTATCTAAATTTAAATACTGAAAATTCCTAAAGTAGATATTTTTCATTTGTCTGAGAAAATTTTTCATATATGTAGGTCACGGGTTATTCTCAAAGTTTCTTCCTGAGAAACTATCCTTGGAAATTTGTTGGAATGACAATGTCTTTATTGCTCTTGATACACACTGAATTTATCATTAAAATCACATCTGACATAAAGACAGTATTACCTACCTGGAACTACTGATGAAGAGACAGATTATAGTCTTATAAGAATAAAGGTGTAAAATATTTTTCTGAAGATAAGATTCAAAAGTCCCATGACTCTCAAAAGAGTTGATGTTGGATGCATTTTCTTCTTTTTTTAATATTTTTATTTTAAACATTTGTGATTAACAAAGTTATTCATAGTTGGATTTTAGACATAAAATACTTTAGGACCAATATCACCTCCAATGTCAACCTCCCTCAACCAATATTCAGAGTCCATCCTATGCTACAGTTGCCAATATTCCTCCACCCTTGTCTGCCATCACAACAGGCACCTTTTTAAGTTAGATTGTTAAATTTGGGCTCTCATGATTTTATTTTTATTGATTTTATTTTTTTGAATATTTAGTTTCGCCCTTACTTTGCACCAACAATGCACCTGAGACCTCTTAGCACTTGTCTACCATTATTTCTATTTGTCTTTTTACTTTCCCTCTTAATTACTTTCCTTTTCCTCACTATATTCTGAGGTCTAGGGTTTTACTGACAATCCCTATGTAGCCATTGCATTTTCATATTATTATTCTAAATACCACATATAAGTTATATAATATAATATAATATATATTATAATATATAATCCATAGATTATTTTATTTAGCATAGCATCTTCCAGTTTCATCCATGTTGAAAGATAAAGAATGTTTTTCTGGGTCGAAGTGGTGCATGCAGCTGACCTACGATGGAGTGTGGTTCGATTCCCTAGTGTCCCATATGGTCCCCTGAGCCAGGAGAAATTTCTGAGTGTATAGCCAGGAGTAACCCCTAGGCATCACCGGGTGTGGCCCAAAAACCAAAAAACCAAAAAAGTAAAAGAATGTTTTTTATATGCATATAGATTATTTAAAATAATTCATTTTGAGGGGGCACAACTGGAAATGCTCAGGTGTTACTCTTGACTGCACTTATAATTCACTCCCGGGCCTTATATGATTTAGGTATCAAACGTAGATTAGCCACATGCAATCCTAACACCTTACCTTCTGTACTATCTCACAGATCCTATTTTAAAAGTATAAAGGTAATACTAGAAAGGTTGATTTTCTTGTAGAATTATTCTACCTTAAGCAATTCAATCATATGAATCTTTCTTGCTGTTTTTCATAAAATTAAAAGTGATGTTGATTGTAAACCTTACTTTAAAGAAGATTCTTTCTAAAGAAATTGAGGTCCAGAAATAGAAAAATACTAAAGTAGGGAGGGTAATTGCCTCGCAGAGTTTGATGGAGCTTTAATTTGTGTAACCACTTATATTCTCCAATCCCTATAAAGAGACAATAATGCCAGAGAATAATGCCAGGGGTAAGACCTGAGTATAGGCAGGTGTGGCTTTAAAAACAAGATACTAAGAAACAAAAAATAAACTAGGGTTATAGAAAAGAATGATATACTTGTTGAACTATAGTAATATTTGAATTTTAATATGCACTTAATAAGTTTATAATTTTATTTAATAAATAATATTCACTACTTAGAAATATATTTAACTCTAATTTTAAATCACATAAAGAACATTATGAATATAAAATTGATGAATGATTATACAGTATACGATGACAAACCTTACAAAAATGATTAATTAATAATTTAATCAAGAGGACTAGAGTGAAAATGCAGGGATAGAGCAATTTTCTTTCATAAAGTTGATGGCGATTTGAGTTCTAGTTCTCCATCGAAGGTGATCTCTGAGAGTAAAGCCAAAGTAAGCCCTAATATTACTGAATATGATCCCCAAGGGCCCCCAATCATAATAGCTAAAAAATAAAAAATAATATAGTAAAGACAATTGTGTTGAACAAAGATGAAATAACAAATTATTAAATGTAAAAATTATTCTAAAATGTACTAAAACAATCATTCTAATGAATTTAATTTGTTCAATAGATCTGTTGAAAATAAATATAATAAATAAATGTAATTATCCATGCGTGTTCTTATACATATTTGCTTCAACTGTACAAAGAGTAGAAAAATGAAATAGAGATTTCATATATTTTTCATAGCTTTGTCCAAAGGTGCTTTCTTAACAATATTTCTACCTTAATTTTGGCCAGTTTTATTGCTCTTACCTATTTTTAATTTAAAATCTTTTAAGTTTCATTTTATGATTCTGATTACATATCCCAACATTTTTAATTCTGGCAACCTCCATTAACTCATCTTTCTGAAACATCTAGGCTATGTAGTGGGTAATAAATCACAGTACACACTTCTACTTCCTCTATAATACTATCTTACAAAAGTCAATAGGATAATATATTTTGGTTTTGTTTGGTTTTATGGGCTACATTCAATTTCGCTATGCTCATACAATCTTCACAGTTAATGTAAGTGGCATCAGGGATTGAACCAGTTTAGGTTCTTTACAATGCAAGAGTCAGACCCCTTCTACTATCCTTTTGGCCCAACCATGATTATGTTGTGTTCTGTTTTGTTTTGTTTTGTTTTTGTATTTTATCTGGGTACGTGAATTGATGCTCAAGTATTACAACTTATTTGTGTTTGTTTGTTGTTTTCTATGCTCTGTGGTCATTCACAGCAGTGCTTAGGAGATCAAGTAAAGCCAAAGTGTGAATCCAAGCTTTCCACATGCACAGGCTATTAAGATATTTCTCTCAACCTAGATACTTTTATTGTATTTCCTACACTGTCTCAATATTAATTTCTGCTAGAACTAATATTTTAAAATAAGGACAGTTTTAACCTATGGGGGAAACAGGAACACTTGTTAGTCATTAAATTTTTCAATTGATGGGTTGGCTTGATTTTGTAGCTAATAAACAATGTTTTGTGTATGTGTTATATATATTTCTCTCTATATTTCTCTTTTTCTACTCTCTCTAGATCACTTTCTTTTTACATGTGTATACAGAGAGGTTTTCCTTCAGCTTTAGTAGAACAAGAATCTGGCATAGAAGAAGTACGATTTAATAGTGTTATTTCCCAGCATAAAAAAGGCAATAGAATACATCATTTCCATTCTTTTCTTCCTACTGAATATCTGTTTATAGGTACTGATAATCTGTAACCTAATGGAAAAAACATTATTTATCTAGAAAACTGTACACATTTTCAAGTTTTTATGTTTCAATATTCTTTGAAAATACAGAATGGATTCCCAGAGTTAGTGTGGTTATTTGAATAATTAGCAAACTGGCTTACATACTACCTATTGGAAATCAAGCCATCTGTTTAATGCTGACAGGTTTACTATAAACACAAACTCAATTAATGATAGAGAAGAAAGGCAGGTGTGTTTTCTTTGTCTGCCACAGTCATGGAGAGATTCCTTGATAAGTTACTTTATATGCGGTTTTGAAAAAAGACCAATGGATTATGTGTCATGTCAGGACCTTGTTAACTACATATATAAAGTATGACAATTACTAATTAGGTGTTTTATGCTCTTAGGGGATAAAACTTTTTCACAAGCATCCCACATGTAATTTTGAAGGGAATCATGATTCATATAATTCTTGTCTGATATTTTCTTTATTTAGATCAAACTCAAAATTTAATTAATGAAGAGGATATATTTTGTGGTATTTAGAGATCTCAGTAAGAAGACATAAATTACTTGATTTGTTGTTGTTTTTGAGCCATACCTGGCTGCACTCAATGTTTACTCCTCACTATGCATTCAGAAATTACCCCTGGCAGTCTCATGGGACCATTTGCTTTGGCAAAACGTTTAGATTACCATATGAAAGCCTGCAAAATAGAATATACACAAGTTAAGTCACCATAGCTTTTTTTTTAAATAAATATCTTTATTTAAGCACTATGATTACAAGCATTACAAGCATGTTTGTAGTTGGGTTTTAGTTATAAATATACAGAACATTCCCCTTCACCAATGTAATTTTTTGACCACAAATGCCGAGCATCTCCTTCTTCCCCATCTGTATTCAAGAAAGGCATTCTATTTGTCATGGTAGATGTCAGTACTTAAAATCAGCAGCATATAAATCAGTTTCTTTTAAAAATATTCTTAATATTGATAGTAGTCTACTCATGGGTTTAAGCCAATTTTATCTAAATTGACACAATCATACATTTTTCAAAATATTTCCAAATCAAAGTGTCAGAAAGTTAAAACAAACCAGAATTTAGGCTTAATTTTGAACTTAGGTATCTAATCTAAATCATCGTGTGTTTGAGTGTGTGCATTTGTATGTGTGTGTGTGTGTGTGTGTGTGTGTGTGTGTGTGTGTGTGTGTAATTTTTATATGCGGTTCCTTATTCCCTGTTTAAACTTTCTTCAAGTGACATTCAATTTCTTTTTTGAATAGTCGAGAAACTTAATTTTAATTTTTACGCTTATCATCTAATGACCAGGATTCTTTTTACTGTGGAAGGCAAAAACATCATATTCTTTCCCAGGCATAATTTGTCTTCAAACATAATTTTATTCACTCATTTGTTCATAAATGTATAATGATCACATAGGATATTTTATCTCTAAATTATTTAGTTTAGCA
Organism: Suncus etruscus; assembly: GCF_024139225.1. NCBI lineage: Eukaryota > Metazoa > Chordata > Mammalia > Eulipotyphla > Soricidae > Suncus > Suncus etruscus. Next base: position 38,036,441 of record NC_064848.1, read on the forward strand.
ATATTATGTGCTATCTACCTGTAATAGCTTATATTATTTAGGAAGTAAATATATAAAATAGCATTTAATTGATTAAAATTACTTAATATATGTGGTATTCCATGAGAACACATAACCTGAAATAACTGTCCATTTTTCTGACATCTCTAAGCAAAGAGTATACAAATTCTGTTCTTGCATGTTTTAGGATTAGTACTTATATGATACTGTAATACCAAGTATAATAATCTCTTTGAAGGCAAATAATACAAAGCTAGCAAAGGCATAAAATTATTATATTCTCTCTCCAAAGCAAAAATAACTTATAACAGTAGAAAACATATTCTAAATATTCATGTAAGTTAATCAAGATTTTAACTTAACCTTTTCAATGATCTATTATTTATATACATTTGCATGAAAAAATAAAATTAAAAAACATGCTGTTACTTTTATTTACAGGTTATTATCAGTTTTGTTGTGTCTCATTTTCTGTGGTATCTTCCTTACCATTAACAGATTGCAGTGATATTATGAACATGCTAGTTTCCACCAAAGTATATTTTTGTGCTGTTACTGACTTCTTCCTGGAGACTAGCTTTTGGACATTTTTTTATTAAAAACTAATTAACCTTTTCTCTCTTTTATTCTTCTTAAGTAATTTAATAGACCAGTTAGCACCTAATACGATATCCTTTTTTGTTAATAATAAATAGAATAAATTTTATTCCAGATAACTTGATCCTGAACAATGTATGATGTGTTTCTATTTCTTATTTTAATGTTAGGGGATTTTTTATTTTTAATTTTAATTTTTGGCATATTTGGTTTATAATAATATTAATGCTAGGACTTTATAATAAAATATTTCAGCACTATACCCTCCACTAGTGTGTCCATTTCCCCTCACCATTGTCTCAGTGTTTCTGCATTTTGACACACCTACATCCTATACTTATGAAAAGCTTCCCATATATGAGAGAGGCAATTCTGTATCTGTACACTTTATTAGGAATACAAAATATTATAATCATTAATACAATACTGAGAAAAAGAACAAAAATAAAGGAAAAAATAACTGCTCCATAACTTAAACAATGCTACAGAATTAGAATGAAAAAACAGATATCATTGGAACATAATTAAGAGACTAGCAGTCCATGTACTCTCATATGGACTATTAATTTATGACAATGAGGTTAATCTTTTTAAATAAAGCAAGGAAATTACATTCAAAAAGTGGTACTGGGAAAACTAATAACTAGTTTATATGTCTATATTATACTTATAAGAGTGACTTTAGAGTCATCTGTCTTTATGTATATGACTTCAATAGCAATAGAAATTTAAAAAATGAAGTTTTATCAAAATGAAGGACCTGCATAACAATAACACCCTGTCAAAATAAAAGAAAACCAGGGGCCAAAAAGATAGCATGGGGGTAAGGTGTTTGCCTTGCATGCAGAAGGACAGTGGTTTGAATCCCGGCATCCCATATGGTCCCCTGTGCCTGCCAGGGACAATTTCTGTGCACACAGCCAGGAGTAACCCCTGAGCGCTGCCGGGTGTGACCCCCCAAAAAAATAAAAATTAAAAAAATTAAAAAAAAACCCAACAAACTGGAAAAAATATTTGTAAATAATCTGACAACAGGGGTAAATATTTGTAATATAGAACACATTCAACAACACAAAACAAACCAATGGGGAAAAATGATCATAGAATGAGAATAGACATTTTAGAAACAAAGAAAAGTAATTCTGGATAAAGATGGTACTTTTGTAATTTTTTTTAATTTTGAGAATGGAATAGAAAATAACACCAAGATAACACCTTAGACTTGTGAAATGAGCACTGTCAAAATAAAAATAAAAGACAGGAGGTTTTCAACATGGATGTAGAGGATGGAACTCTATTGCATACTATTAATGAATAGATAACTTATTGCAAATTAAAGAATGTAAGATGGCTATATCTCAAAATTTAGAAAATATATATCATATGTTTCACCTATACTATATCTGAGTACTTGTCTGTATAATATAAAATTAATAATTTGAAAAGATAGGTATATCTACATGCTTATTGTTATATTATTTACAAAACCCTGAAATTGGAAATAAATGAAAGGACATATAAAATGTAAATGAATAGCATGTTATATACATTAATAATGCAATACAATCCCATTATTAAATACACTTAATGTTTTACTGTTAGCATTACTTATGGGCCTAAAATATTTCATGAAATGAATAACATAGGACAAAGCCAAAGCAAATAAGTAGTATTTTAATCATATATGATACATGTAAAATAAATAATAAACCATAAGAAGCACACAAAAATATCTAAAGTCAGGTAAAAGTATCAATTATTTAATGATAGATTAAAATTAAAATTACAGTCATGAACATAAAATATTACATATAGAAGTTGATCTAAATATGTTTATATCTTACACCTAATCTTCTCTCCAACAATATTCCCAGAGTTCAAGATAAACCCCATCTCATAGCATGCAACTTTTTAGTTTTGGTTGTTAAAGTTAGGGTCTTCTATTTTTAGTGTTGGTAACACCTGGATTGAATATTTGTTTTAGTCTTTTCTTATGTTCTTTCTTAACCTCTGTTTGCACTTATTTCACATGTCTTTCTCTTCCTCCACTTAATTTCTTTATTTCTCCTCACTATATGCTTGGTTCTACTGCTCTAGGCAACCCCAATTAAAATTGTTCCTTTACGCTATTATTGTCGGTATCATATAAGAGTAATATCCTGCATTTATCCTGCTTCTTTTGGTTTACTTCTTTAACATAATGTCTCCAGTTTCATCTTTGTTGCGGAAAATTGAATGACTGCATCATTTCTTAGAGCGATGCAGTTTACCACTGGTATAAAGATCGCATCTTCACGATTTACTCAGTTGTTGGACATCTTGATAGTTTCCAGCACTTTCTTTCATAGTGAGTACTAAAATAAGATTATGTATACATCCCTTTAAATAAGTATGTTCTGTATAGGAGATAGATAAAAAAGTGAAAGTTCGGGATCATATGCAGCTTGATTCTGAGTTTACTGAGGGCCCTTCATACAGTTTTACATAAGAATTAAATGAAACAGCAATCCCATCAAAACTAGATAAGGACTCCTTTTTTTCACACATTCCCACCCGTACAGAATGTCACAGTATTTTTGTTACATGATACTCTCACTGCTAGAAGATAACTGATTACCATCTTGATTTGAATTTTTTATTGGTAAGTAACTGTGAGCAATTTTTCTTTATCTGTTGACAACTGTTTGTCTTCCTAAGAGAGGTTGTCTATTCATTTCCTGGATCTAGATTTAATTTCTTAGTAATTTAGATTGCAAGGTCCTTTAGATAACATTGATTCTTCTTATCCCTGAGCATGAAAAGTTTTTCTGTTCCTTAGGTCTTAATCAATTTCTTTAGTGTATTGAAGTTTTCATGGTATAGGTCTCTCACCTCTTTTGTTAAGTTTATTTCTAGGTATTTAATAGGTTGTTATTTACATTGTTTTAAATAAGATAAGTCTGATTTATTATTTGTATAAAGAAATGCAACTGATATTTGTGTATTGCCTTTATAGCTAGTCACTTTGTTTTATTGGTTAACTGTTTCTATGACTTTTTTTGTGTGTGAGTGTGGATTTGGACTCTAGTGTCTTCCATTTATATAATCTTGTTATTTGGAAATAAAGGTAGTTTAACTTCCCAGTTTAATCAAATTCAAATTCCTTTGATTTTCTTCTCTTTCCTGTTTGTTATTGATAAGAACTTCTAATATTATATGGAAAAAAGTGGACACAAAGGACTAACTAAACTAACTAAACTAGTAGTATTTTAATTAAAAAAGTACAGAGGAAGGGGCTGGAGTAGTGCCGCTAAAGGTAAGGTGTCTGCCTTGCCAGTGCTAGCTTAGGATGAACCGTGGTTCGATCCCCAGAGTATCATATGGTCCCCCAAGCCAGGAGCGACTTCTGAGCGCATAGCCAGGAGTAACTCCTGAGCATTACCGGCTGTGCCCCCCCCCCAAAAAAAAAAGTACAGAGGGGCAGACATACTCTTGTCTTGAAACCAATCAATATAAGAAAATTAATTGATACACTGAGCAGCTGGAAATCCTGTGCATTATAGATATCCTACAATTATAGTCTGTATTTTCTTACTAGCTCCAAGAGATATTATTCTCTTGTCAGTGAACAGTAAACCTACTTTCCATGCCACACAGCTGTGTATTCAGCTTCCTAATTTAGGAAATAATGCTAATGCAAAAAAATATATATTTGGGGTATTTAGTGCTATGTTATAAATGTAACATTTCATCTGTATGGCTACTTCATTTGGTTGTAAATGAGTTCATAAAAAAGAAAGGTGACATTAATAATCCTCTTGCTAAAAATGATTTTATATTGCTTAAAAAGAACTAAAAGGAGTACATTGTTTTACCTTTTATGGATTGAATATATATTTTTATCTTAACTTTTAACATCTTATCATTTTATTTATCTAATGTGATAAATATTGCCTTTAAATAAACACCAGAGAACATTTTATTAAAAATATCTATTCCACTAATGCATTGTTCTGTATTTTCTCTCTAAAATTTCTGTAGAATACTACTTGACACTAAATATCTTTCAGCAAAAGTTCTGATTTTATGTTTCTAAATAATAAATTAATTCATAATGCTTTAGGTCTGATTGTAGTTTGGTTGTCTTACCAGTGTTTTAAAATCACAGTGCTTTAATTTAAAATTTTTTCAATGAAAGATCACATTAAACTACAAAAACTTCTTAGGAATAAAAAATATACAGTTGATTTTTTGAAGTTTATGCATATGAAATACACAAAATGCTACTCAATTAGCATAGTTTGCTTACATAGACAATGTGTTCTTTAAAAATATTATTTCTCTTCTAAATGGATATTTATAACACCTAGATGGACTTTTCCAAGTTTTTCTTTCTTTTTTTTTTTTTTTTGTTTGCTTTTTTCCCCCAATGGTGCCAAGACCAGACAGTTGTATGTTCATTTGGTGGAAAAAAAATAATCAGTCTTGAATACCAAATTCAAAGTCAATGACAACAGAATTGATACCCAATCTACAATAAGCTGAACAAGTGGGGAACAATTCCACTAGAATTGTGGGGGGTAAAAGAGGGAGATGTGGGATGCATGCTGGGTACAGTGGTGGAGGGAGAACAACAGTGGGGGTGGGAATGACCCTCATTCATTGTTACTATGCGCCTTAAATATTACTGTGAAAGATTTGTAATTCACTTTTACCACAACGAAAATTAAAGAAATATAAATAATCTAGTTGTAGATAAGTAAGACTTCTTTCTTCTTGAGTGTAGTTGTCGTTACTGACTTGCATGAGATATTTTATTAATTTATAAAAATAGAATTCTCCTTAGGGTATAAAATAGTTGTTAAAATTTAATTCATTATAAGGAAGGGAAATTAATTTAAACAATATTGTAGAACATAAATCTGGAAATCAATTATGCATAGTTATGATCTATACATAATTTTATAATAACCAATAATGGCCAATGCAATTGTCAATTCAGACAAAAATTTAAATAGGAATTTTTATATGTATATTTACATGCATTCAAAACTTTGGGTTCAGGTTGGCTGCAACTTTTTTATGGCAAAAACAAATATCTTTATATAATATGTTTTAAAGATGTTATTGTTATCTGAAGACAGGGTTGAAAATATAATTTTAATATAAACTGAATAAATTGAATTCTTCCCATAAATTTAAACTATAATTAAAAATTAGATATACAACAGAAATTAACCAAATAATTCATCAGTCCTTGTTTATTAAAACTTTAAAAAGATCAGAAATGTATATTAACTGTGGGCTTCATCTCAGATTTTATTTTATATGTGAGTTTCACATATAAAAAAGATGCTTATGTTCATAGCCAATTTACTCATTTTATTACTTAGAATTTGTGAATTTGAAATAAACATATGTAAAGATTCATTTTAATCTTTTATAGGGAGTTATAATAAATCCAGTGAACTATTTTAGAAGTTACTTGTCATTTGCTTTTATCCTTATCATTCACGGAAAAAAGACTAAAATAATATCAAATGTCAATTGTAGAAATTCAGACGATTTGTCCTGGAAATAATTTTCTAGACACTATTTTCAAATGAGGTTTATTCCTTAGTAGTAAGTTGAATTTGCATATTAGATTATAAGAGCATTCTCAAAGTTTGCTACAGTCTATCAGCAAAAGGGCATATATATGAGAGAACTAAAACTTGGAGAGAAAATAAAGCATGCATAATTCTAGTCATATATATAATTAAATTTTAAAATGTATAAATTGACTTAAATTTGTATTACAGAGTCCATTTTTTCCCTCATTCCTTTAACTTTATGAGAGGTATTGTCCTATTTTAATTCTAGGATAAACATAAAGGAACACAGAGAAACAGAGAAACATGATCTTGGATACAACTTTGATTTGTTAGAAAAATAATTCATATTTAGTAACAAGACACAGAGAGATATGCCTTATAATAAAAATGTGCCTCATGTTTTTAGATTACATTTAGTGGTATCAAAGTATATATATATATATATATATATATATATATATATATATATATATATATATATATATATATATATATATATATATATATATTGGCTTTTGGGCCACACCCGGCGGTGCTCAGGGGTGACTCCTGGCTATCTGCTCAGAAATAGCTCCTGGCAGGCACGGGGGACCATATGGGACACCGGGATTCGAACCAACCACCTTTGGTCCTGGATCGGCTGCTTGGAAGGCAAACGCCACTGTGCTATCTCTCTGGGCCCCTTCAAAGTATAATTTTATATACTGTTCCAATACACTTTCCTGATTGCATTTTATTACATGTACATGTTTAAAAATTTTTTAAATACTATCTGGGACTTAAATAGAGTACAAGGGGGAAGGTGCCCATATCCAATTGTGCTAATCTCATGGTTGTGATCTGCACACAGAGATCACACTGGCCAGTCAGATCCATGTAAGGAAACTGCCTTACCTGCCTTACTGTCTGTGCAACCCCCATAGGTCAGATATTTTCCAAATTTATTTGAAGTCTTAGACTCAATTTCTGATCTTCTGTAGGAAGAGATAACCTATTATCTTTATTCAAAGTATTTGTTATGGTAAATATTGCTGAGAAGGAGATTGAATATAATATTTTGGTTAAATATTAATAGCTTCCTATTCATTCAGAGAAAAATGGGGATTAAAGTATCCAAAGGAACTTCTTATTTTATATAATTTTAAGAAGGTACAACTCTTTGGAGATTAGTGAACAGGGAATTTGTCAGGTCTCTCATAGAAAGGAAACTAGAAACTCAGTCACTTTTCTTTTTTAGTTTTCTCATTTCTTAAATAAAGTAACTTAATAGATGGATATTTAATATTTCTTTAAAAATGTCTCATTACATAAATACAGATTGCTAAAAGCAGGAGAGAAAATATGGGGAGTAAGACACTGGCCTTGCTATTGAGACTGTGATCTTGAATCAAATTTCTGGCAGGACTTTGGATCTTTGAGCATCACTTGAGGAGGGGTCATTCATGAAAATACATAGGATGAGTATGGCCCAGTCTCTCAAAACTCCTCAAAACTCCCCAATCTCAAGCAATTGGGAAAGAAACTGAGGGGACCTATTACCTTTGCCTGTTTCTCTTCTCTTCTGTCTCCTGAAATTCTCCCGAGAAGACCAAGAAAGAACCAGTGAAAACTGTCTCCTAGAGACACCCCAGCACAAAGGCCAAGAAAGACCCAGAGAAAACTGGCTACCAGAGGTGCCCCAGCAGAAAGGTAGCTCCTTTATCTATAAGGTGGGAGGGGTCTGGCCCCTGCTGTGAGCATAGCAACTGGGAGAGAGACTGAGGGGACCCGTCATCTTTGCCTGTTTGTCTTCTTTTCTGTCTCCTGAAACTCTCCTGAGAAGTCCAAGAAAGATCCAGCAAAAACTGTCTCCTAGAGGCTCTAAAAGAGCTCTGCTTCACTTTGCAGCTGCGAGATCTTTCTATCTAATGAACCCCACCACAAAACATAGAAAAAAAATCACACTACAAGCATGACAATGAGGAAACTTTGTAGGCAAACAGCATGCACAGAGAATGAAGATGATAACTCTGATAACCCAAAAAATATCAACCATCTGATTAATCTCTCAGATAAGGAGTTTAGAATAGAAATATGGAAGATCCTTATAGAAATCAAAGAAAACATAGCTCAAACTGAACAGAACAAAGATAGAAATCAGAAAACTACAAACTGAAACAACAGGTTTGAAAAACACAGTAGCTGAATTGAAAACCTCAATGGAAAGCCTCTCCAACAGGCTAACAGCAGCTGAGGACAGAATCAGTGAACTGGAAGATGAAATACAGAACTACTCCATACAGCAGAAGAGATTGGAAGAGAACCTTAAAACTCTCCAATCTCTCCAAAACTAATAATTGCTGAGATATATTTTTACTCTCATAGAACATTAAAAGAACTCTCTCTTTTAAGATGTTGTTCTGTACTGACTCATCCTTATACTATATACATTAAATATTTTAAGATGTTCTATAAACTGTACAGCTATGTCACACAATGGTTTCTTTCCATTTTCCTTTGGACACTCTCAAAAGCATGGATCTGAGTTATAGTATAGTGATATAGATGAATTCCTTTGTCATATACCCAGGTTTGATCCCTATCTCCACATAATCATATAAGTATTATTGGTTATAGACCTGAAAGCTCCCAAGCACCATCATTTTGGCATTACAGATTCTGAAATATCAGAAAATAACATTTACCTTAATCTTAGGTCCACAATTTAAACTACAAGTCCAGTTAGCTAAGAACAGGTGGGGTTGTTCCTAGATGCCCTGAGCACTGCATGGAAAGCCCCATGCTCTGAATAATTTATTTTAAATTTTCACATAAAGGAAAAGTAATAACTTTAAATATTCAGGATATTAGTCATATAAAGTGTGGATATATAGGCCAAATAGATGCTATGTTAAAAGAAGAAATGTAATTGATAAAGTGGGTGTTCTCTTTATGACTGAAACCCAACTACAATTATCCATGTAATCATGGTGCTTAAATAAAATTATATATAATAAATAAAATCATAAAACAATCTATTTGGTCAGAAACAAATTAAAATTGTTCCAGTTTCTTGTTGTTTATATATTTCTGGAATAAAATTCAAAATGAGTACCTGGAAAAATGCTACAGTGAGTAAGTTGCTTGTTTTTTATGTAGCAATCTGGTTCAAATCTCTGTGTTACCCAGAAAACTGCTAGGAGTGACCCCTGAGTACAGAGTTAGGAGTAACCCTGGGATATGCTGTGTTGCTACCAAAACAAAAATTAAAATAGAATAAAATAATTTCTTAATGTCTTCAATTAATATAATCTCATGCATTTTCAACTTATTTATTCAAACAAAAATTTTATTAGATAAGCTAGGCAGTGATCAACATTGCTTTCTCCAGTAATAAAGGTATCTAGATTCAGGGTCACACAGTAAAAAGTGACAGGCATGATACTTCCAACAATGTGTTCTGTGGCCTATAATCTCTATATGTAAATCAAATATTGAACATTAATTTCAAGAATAATAATATAATTGACCTTCTAAATCTTAAGTGTTGTATTTTATAAAACTACATGTCTCCTTTTATCTATTTACTGATACTATGTCTATTTTCTGATAATATTCATAAACAAATTATAATAAATAAAAATTAAATAATGAAAGTGGTTCAAAAGATATGTCATTTGAATAGATTAATTAAAAATGATTAACATTCTTGATTCAAATGCAGCCAAATATTGATGGATCTTGGACTTTCATTGAGTCTATTAAGCATAAAGTCAGGATTAAAGTTTGCTTCACAAGAATGAGAGAAAAAGAAAGAGAAAAGAAAAAAGAGAGTTGTGTATTTAACATCTCAGAAATAGCATATTATCATCATTGTGATTTTTTAATTTATTACTGTGTCTAATATTAGAATCTTTATTTAAAGTCCACAGTACTTGCACTGCCACTTTTTTTGACTTCTCATAATATATTTATTTAAGCACTATGATTACAAACATATTTGTAGTAGTTGGGATTCAGTTACTGAAAAGAACACCCCCTTCATCAGTGCAACATCCTGCCACCAGTGCCCCCATCTTCTCCCACCCTGTATTTGAGATAGGCATTCTATTTTTGGAAAGTCTTCATAGGGAAGTTATATTATTTCTCATTATTTGCTTAGTACTAAACCCTTTACTTAAATTAATTTCCATATAGTGTGAGAATTTCTTGGCATAAGTTCTTGAACATTATTATTATTATATAAAAATTTTGACAGGATATTATATTAAATTTCAAAAAATAATTAAACTACATTTATTTCATAGAAAACATGCTAAAAACTTGCCATTAAAATTTATTATAAATTAACATAAATTCATATACTAAGTAATAAGATATTAAAGTCCTATTAGTTCATTTTGTTTAATCTATAACTATTATTAATCTACTTCAGAAAAGAACTACGAATATTTAATATATACTCATTGAAGATGAAAGGCAGTATATTGGAAGAGCATAGATGAGACTAAAAGGTCAAATAAATATCTATTCTGATGTTCCATAAGTCAGAATTATAATATTTACTTACCAGATTTGAATTTGAAACTTTGGAGAGCCTAATACAAGAACAATGCTTTAAAAATGCTGATTTCTAATGAAATCAGAATTCCATCACTCTTATCAGCTACATGTAGAATAATAATAAATTTGATTAAAGGACCCAAAATGTTGAGAAAATTTTTCTTCTAAACATATACTTTGTAATCATTATATGTGCTAGCTAAACTATAGATCAATTGGGAAGACTGAGTCATGACCTTGAACAGCTTGATAAATCTAATGTCTGCTCACCAATATTTGGTCTTAATGTAGCATATGTTTTAGTAATGTACAAGAAATAGAACAGCATGATATCTAGGAAATAGAGGAATAACCCATAATCTATGAAGAATAACTAAGGAACTTCCTGGTTAAATGTGTGAATTTTTGCCAAGAGCAATAAAGCTAGATAGAATCAGGATATGAAAGTAATTTTTCCAATAAATAAAATGAATATAATCTAAATAAATATAATAGGAAACTTAAATAATTTTTAATTTTAAGTATTATACATAAAGAAGCAGGAACCACACTTTTGAAAAATATACAAAATTTTACATAAAAGGCTGGAGAAACTGAATAGCATATACTGCATGCAGTCTACCTAGGTTCACTTTGGTACCTTTTATCTTTCCTAAGGCCCAAAAGAAGTGACTCTTGAGTTCAGAGCAAGGCATAAGCCTGACATGCCCACCCACCAAAAGAAAAATTAAATGTTAATTGTAGGAAAATAAATATTTGCAACAATTAAATATAGCAATTCATATTATAATCTCAAAAGTAAAATAAGATTATTATGTAAGAACTTGAATTTTGTTCATTTATTAATTTAAAATTAATCTACTTTCATTAAAATTAAGGAAAAGAAATAGTCCCAAGAATTTGAGGTAAACAAAGTAAGTGGAGTGTTGTTCTCTTTGTCACTCACTCAGAAACACCATATCCCCATCCAGGTCAGTAAGCCTGATTGGGAAAAAAATAAATAAAAGCACCAGGACAGGGTGTGAGATCTTTCAGCCACCATGGCTAGATTCTTCTCAGCCATATATTTCCAAGAAACTAAGGCAGACATGCATAACGGCAGTGGTATCCTCTTTGTGACTCAGAAGCACCATTTTCCCACACAATTCAGTGTTTTCTGAGAAGAGGAAGGCTGCTTTATGGCCACACACTTCTTGTAGTCATTGAGCCATACTGCAACTCTTAAAGAACAACACCAAATTGTACAGATTCCAATGGGAAAACAAAGAATTACACCATATTTGGAAAATGAAGATGGTATCTTTAAAGACCCAACCAGTAGCAGCCTAGGCATCCTAAGAAAATTAGAAAAAAATAATCACTGATAGCTCAGAGAATTTATAGAACATCTATATCATTTATAATATATATCATTTATCAGACATCTAATAAGACTAAAGAAGATATGATAGCAGAAATGAGAAAGATTTAAATAGAAATAAAAGAACTGAAAAACTTGTTAGGGAAAATGAAAAACTATGAGAAATGGGGTCTGAGTACAGAATAAATGAATTATAGATGAGCTACATAAAACATATATATAACAGCAGAGAATAGAAAAGAGTCTTAAAAGAACAGCTGATAAAAGAACTTTAGAATTAATTCAAGGGAAACAACATAATCATAATTGACATGCCAGAGTGCTAGGAATACAACCCCTAGGAAGAAGCAACAGTCAACTCTAAAATTACTGGGGAGTACCCAGAACTGGAGAGAAAATATTCCCACATAGTACCTATCGGCATAAAGTAATTCTAATAAAATACTGCAAGGCACATCCTAGCCAAAATGATAAAACTTATAGGTTTATTATATAAATAGAGATAGAATACTGAAAGTAGCATTATCAACAAAGGAAAGCATATACACAAGAGCATCCTTTAAATTTATAATAGCTTTACCAAAGTCATCCCTCCAGGACTAAAAATAGTGAATATAGTGAAATACACACACACACACACACACACACGCACACACACACACACACACACACACACACACAACACAATGAATGCGTCATCGAGAATACTGAGTCAGCTTTGAAGAATTATACACAACTTAATGGATACATACTAGCTCAGAAATTTGATAGAGACACCAACTTTAAAGAAGTGAAGAGAGTACTTTAAGACAAGCGAAACTCCACAAGCACACCAAATTCCTACAAATATATGGCAAAAAATTCTATGACATAATCCGTCTCATTCCAATGACTAAATGCATCAGTAAGAAACAAAGAATGGCAAAGTGGATTAGAAAATTGTACCAATATTATGCTCTCTACAAAAACACATTTGAAAAGTCAAAGCAATAACAGACTCAAGGTCAGAGTGAAGACAAACAATGCAAATAGCTCCCTCCAAAAGACTAGTGTAGACATAAACTTCAGGCACAAAATGGTTAGAAGATGCAGAGAGTTTCATTTATTAATAATCAAAGAGTATGTATATCAGAAAGAGTTTACACTCAAAATATTTGCTCCCAATGGGAGACCAGCAAAGTACTCAAACAACTGCTAATATACTAGAAGCAATATATCAATAGAAATAAAATAGTAGTTGGAGACTTCAGCATTACTCTAACTCCTCTTGAAAGAAGGAGTTACTCATCATAATATATAATTTAAAGAAAAAAATTGCAGAGGTCTTATGAAATTTATAGAGGGTTCTCATCCTTCAAAATATGAATACACATTTTTCTCAAATACACATGGGATAATATTCAAGAAATACAACATGCTGGAACACAAAATTTATTTCCATAAAATGAAGAGGAGAGGAGTTGTATTAACTATCTTCTCAGACTATGATGCATAGATAATAGCATTGACTTACAAACAGGACTGGAGATACAAATTTAAAACCTAGAAACTAAACATTTCACACCTATACAACCAATTGTTCAGTGAAAAAATCAAAGAAGTAATCAGAGGATTCCTAAAAACAAGTGAGGATACAAGCAATCAGAAGTATGGGGCACAGCAATATCAGTATTAAGAGGAAAATTTATAGCTTTTGGGCAATCATCTGGAAGGAAGAACAGACCCATAAAATAACTTGCGTGAATGGCTTAAGAAACTGGAAAATGACCAACAAAATGTTCTGAAAGAAGTCAGGAGAAGGGAATCAAACATAGAGCAGAAATTATTGAACTGGAAACTCAGAAGACAATTCAAAAGATCAGGAAAGTTTGTTCTGTGTTAAAATAAACAAGATTGAAAAATGATTCGCAAGATTCACAAAGAAAGAGAAAGATAGAAACCCAATAAACAGAATCAAATATGAAAAAGGCTGTCCCAACAGAAATTCAAAGGCTAATCAGAAATTACTTTTAGAAAATGTATGCTTCAAAATGAGAGAATCTCGAAGAAATGGACTCCCATAACATTCCACAGTGAAGGTGAAAAGATCTATCATGATTTAGGAAATTGAAGTAATAATCAAAAGTATTTCCCAAAACAAAGCCCACACCAAAATTGATTCACCAATAAATTATTTCAGATATTTTTAAATAATTTATTGTTGTTTGCTTTTTGAGCTACACCCGGTGACACTCAGGGGTTACTCCTGGCTATGCGCTCAGAAATAGCCCCTGGCTTTGGGGGATCATATGGGATGCTGGGGATCAAACAGAGGTCCATCCTAGATCAGCAGCATTCTACTGCTGTGCTCCAGCCCCGCTTTCAGACTTTTAAAGAGGAAATATTGTTGTTCCTTTTGAAAATCTTCCAGGAAATTGAAGAAACATAAAAACTTGTAAAATATGTCTTTTAAGCTAACATCATCCTAAATTCATAACAAAGACACCACAACAAAAAGAGAATTAGAAGTTAAGTTATTTCTTTAACTGCACTCGCCACGCTTTGTGGTAAGTTTCATATCATAGCTGGTCCTTCCAGCCCTCATCTCAATTTTCTCTGGGTGTTATTACAATAATGTCTTTTATTTTTTCTAAATCTCATATATGAGCAAATGTATTTTGTGTCTATCTCTCTCCTTCTGACTTATTTCTCTCAGCATAATAGTTCCATGTCCATTGATCTATAGGAAAATTTCATGACTTCATTTTTCCTGATGGCTGCATAGTATTCCATTGTGTATATGTACTACAGTTTTTTAGCTACACTAACAATTATCATAAAAATAATAGTGAGTGAGAGAAGTACAATGGCTGTCTGAAAGACAGGCAGGGGATGGGGAAGGAGGGAGATAGGTGACATTGGTGATGGGAAAGTTTCACTGGTTAAGGGGGTGTTCTTTTTTTATAACTTCAAGCCAACTACACACGAGTTTGTAATCATGGTGCTTAAATAAATTAAAAATTAAAATTAAAAAAGAGGTTGATGGGGCCGGAGCCATAGTACAGTGGTAGGGTTTTTGCCTTGCATGTGCTGACCCAGGATGAAACTCGGATCAATCCCTTGCATCCCATATGGTCCCCCAAACCAGGAGTGATTGCTGAGCACATAGCCAGGAGTAACCCCTGAGCATCACCGAGTGTGGCCCAATAACCAAAAACTAAATTGAAAATGGAGATGCTATAGCTGAGGAAAACAATGCAAAAATCCTCAACAAAATACTAGCAAATAAAATTCAGAAATTCATCAAAATATCAAAAATCATGTCTAAAGAGGATTCATCCATGGAATACAATGATGGTTTAACTTATGCAAGTCAATCAACATATGTAAATACTGTATTTATATATTAAATATATGATTATTTTAATAGATAATGAAAGCATTTGCCCAGCTCCATCACTCACACATCATAAAAACTCAATAAGTTGGGAAATTAAGAAACTTTTCTCAATATAGTCAAAACCATTTACAATAAGCCCACAGCACATATTATACTCAAGTGGGAAAAAAATTAAAGTCTTTCCTCTAAGATCTGACCCAAGAGAAATTTATCTTCTCTTCCACTTCTGTTAAATAAAGTATTAGAATTACTGACATAGCAAATAGGCATGCAATCTAGAAATTTGTTTAGTAAAGTGATAGGCTTTAAAATTAATATATAAAAAACCAGTGCTTTCTATGTAAAAATAGAGAAAGAGAAGAAAGATAATTCTTTAAAAAGTAATATTATCAATTGTGCATCTGAAAATTAATAATAACTTAAATAAAAAAGGTGAAAGAATTAAAAAGAAATTTACAAAAAGATTTTTTTTTTTTTGGTTTTTTGGGCCACACCCGGCGATGCTCAGGGGTTACTCCTGGCTGTCTGCTCAGAAATAGCTCCTGGCAGGCACAGGGGACTATATGGGACACCGGGATTCGAACCAACCACGTTTGGTCCTGGATGGGCTGCTTGCAAGGTAAACGCCGCTGTGCCATCTCTCCAGGCCCACAAAAAGATTTTTTAAGAAATATATAAAGAAAATGGATAGGGGCCGGAACAGTGGCTCTAGAGATAAGGTGTCTGCCTTGCCAGCTCAAGCCTAGGACAGACCGTGGTTGATCCCCTTGTGTCCCATATGGTCCGCCAAGCCAGGAGCGACTTCTGAGCACATAGCCAGGAGTAACCCCTGAGCGTCGCTGGGTGTGGCCCAAAAACCAAAAAAAAAAAAAAAGGATAATGGTCAGATATTCTCTGTTTGTGAAGTGAAAGGATTAACACGATCAATGTTGCAATAAGGCCCAAAGCTTTCAAAGATTTCAATTAGTATCTATTAGTAAATTCATAACATCTTTTAAAGAAATTGAGCACTTCTGAAAATCATATGGAACTATAAATATTTATATATCAAAGAGTATTCTTGGGGAAAAAAGATGAGGCATCATTTTCCCTAATATAAAACTGTACTGAAAAAAATAAAACACTAGTCATCAAAACAACATGGTATTGAAACAAATGTCAAATGTCAGTGGAATAGACTTGAAAATTCTGAGACTGACCCTCAGCTATATAAAGAATCAATAATTGATAAGGGGACAATATTATGAAGTGTATCAAAGAAAACATCTTCAATAAGTGGTTGGCAAACCAATCAATTGCTAGCAAGTAAGTTAACCTAGACTTTTCTTTAATAAAATTTACAAAAGTCAAATAAAAATGGATTAAAGACCTTTATTTCATATATGAAACCATAAAGTACTTCAGGAAAAACTTAACAGACCTTTATTTCATATATGAAACCATAAAGTACTTCGGGAAAAACTTAACAGAACACTCCATTTTACTGGAGCTAAAGGTATCTTCAAAAATGAAACAACATTAGCAAAGCATGTTAAAGAATTGGGAGTACTTTAAACTAAGAAGCTTTTGCACTTCAAAGAAATTGTAACTAGACACAAATACTATCCAGGAAATGGGATAACCGAATGACCCCAAATTCATCTGATAAGGATACTGGTCTACAAGGCATTGACAGAGCATTTCAGGGAAAAAAAAGTCTAAAACCATTAAAAAAATAGAAATAAGCAATACAGAGACACTTTTTCTACTTTTTACACAGATGGCAAATTGACATATTAAAATAATGTTACACATCATTAATTTTTAGGAAAATGCAAATCAGGACAACAATGAGATACTATTTCACCCTACAGAGACTAGCACACATCAAAAAGAACAAGAACATCCAGTTCTGGCCAGATGCTAAAAAAAAAAAGTTTTCTCATCCACTGCTATTGGGAATGCTGGTTGGTAAAGCCTTTGAAAAATAAAAAAAAAAAAGGATATTCCTGTAAAAACTAGAAATTATGCTTCCAAATGACTGAGAAATACCACTACTAAAAATTAACCTAGGAACTCAAAAACACAATGCTTGAAAGCCCTCTGCAATCTTATGTTAATCACAACACTATTCAAAATAGGCAGAATATGAAAATAAATCAAGTGCTCAAGAACAGATGCATGGTTAAAGAGGCTTGGTACATCTACACAAAGGAATCCTACAGAGAAAATAAAATCATAAAATTCACTTATATATTGGGGCTGGTGAGGTAGTGCTAGAGGTAAGGTGTCTGCCTTGCAAGCGTTAGCCAAGGAAGGACCGTGGTTCGATCCCCTGGCGTCCCATATGGTCCCCTCAAGCCAGGGGCAATTTCTGAGTGCTTAGCCAGGAGTAACCCCTGAGCATCAAACTGGTGTGGCCCAAAAAACAACAACAACAGAAAAATTCACTTATATATTAATGGTTATGTAAAGTATTATACTGAGAAAAATGACAGAAAAAGAGGGATAAATATGTAGGAATATAGATAGATAGATGATAGATAGATAGATGATAGATGATAGATAGATAGATAGATAGATAGATAGATAGATAGATAGATAGATAGATAGATAGATAGATGGATAGATAGATAGATAGTACAGTAATCATATCAGGAAACAATAGAGATGAGAGCTATGAGAACCAGTCCTTGCTAGGAAACTTGGCACAAAAGTGGGGAAATGAAGATAAGGCAGAAAAGGAATCCTTATGGTAATAATAAATGGAAACTATCGTTCTGAAAAATAATTGGATAATAAAAGGAGATAAAGTGTTAGGAACAATAACCCTCATTAACAATATTGCAAAGAACAGTGCTACAAGGAAAAAAAAGAAAAAATGACAGAGCTTAGAGAGACAGAGAAAAGGAAGGAAGAGAGGAAGAGAAGAAAACTACCTCCGGAGGCTGTCAGGGAGAGGGCAGAAGTGAAACTGGGGACATTGGTCTTGCTGGAAAATTTGCATTGGCTTAGGTTTTTTTTTTACATTGTATGATTGAAATTCAATCATAAACAACATTGATCTGTGGAAAAAATATTATGAACAACTTTATAACCTTGGAGTTTAAACAAAATAAATATAAAAAAGTTAAAAATAATTTGTACAAGTAAGGCTAGTTCTTCTGTATTTCTTTCAATGTTGGTAAAAGACAAACTGAATAATAAACTAAACCATACCCTCTAAAAATAAATAAAGATATAGAGAAATGGAAAAAAGCATTCTCTGTTAATGAATTAGGAGTAGTGATATCATCAAATACACCCCAAACAGTGTACAAATTTAAGGCAATACTGACAAGGTTCCCATATTTTTAAAATAATAGGCCAAATGTGTATAAAATTCATATGAAACAAAAAAATTCATTAATATCTAAAGCAGTCATCAGCGAAAAAAGATAGGAGGCTTTATATTCCTAAAATTCTAAATGCAATACAAAATTGCAGTGAATAAAATCACATACGGTATAAAGAATGTTACTAGATTAATGGAATTGATATGTGTATATTTGCTACAAGCCATCAGGTAAATGATTAACTAATCTTTAATAAATATTACCAAATTTGCTAATTATATATTTACCATTAGTTAATTAATTTAATGTCAGTTATAATTGTTATTGTTAACATTAATAATTACTAATATATTTTATAATGATAAACATTTAATAAAAGAGCAATCAACACAAACTTGAACATGGAAAGTCCTCAAGTGGTGCTATAAAACTATTCAATTACATTGAAACACATAAATTCTGGATTTTTTTAATATCATAGATAAAAGAAAATTTTAAATGAATTAAAGACCTTGATATCAGACCTGATTTGAAACTATGAGGGACATAGATGAACCCATAGGAATAAATATCCATGATGTTGAAGGTAACAACAGCTTCAAGGATAAAACACAACTAACCAAGCAAGTAGAGGAAAAATAAACAAATAGAACTATATCCAACTAAGATCTATACCTCAAAGACACTAATTACTAGAATTTAAAAATTGCCCACAAATTGGAAGAAACCATTCATTTAATAACGATCTGATAAGGGGTTAATATCTCAGATATTTAAGCTCATGTAGAGTTTAACAAGAAAAAAATCATCTAAGATTATAAAAAAATGGGGATAAGATATGAATAAAAACTTCCTCAGAGAAGAAATACTGATCAATAAAAGGCACTTGAAAAAATTCTCCACAATATCAAAACAGCAGTACAGTATCATCTTACACCACAGAAATTGGCACTCAAGAACAACCATTGCTGGAGTGTATTTGAGGAGAAGAAAATTCATTCCACTACTGTTGGGAATGTCGACTTTTCCTGCTCTTTGGAAAAATAATAGGAAATTTTTAAAAAAAAAAATCCTAAAAATTAAGTCATATGCCCCAGGAATACCCCAACAGGAAATATAAACAGGGCCTCCCAAACTCAATGCAAAAAGGACATCTTCAATCCTATGTTTATTGCAGCATTATTCACAGTCTCAAAATCTGCAACCCAAAACCCTCAGAACAAAGAAGTGGGGGAAAAATGGTGGTGCATCTACATAACTAAACTGTTAGGAAAAAAGAAGTCATGGAATTTGCATGTGCATGAAGATTAAGCTGAGTAAGTCAGAGGAAGAGAAATTGAAATGATCTACTTGAGATCATCTGTGAGACATAAAAAGATCCTTGATACAGTGTTTATATGCACACAGACTAGAGAGGTGAGGGCCAGGAGGTCCCAACAATGGTAGTAAAGTTGTCACAAAAGAGAAGGGGTAAATATAGTTAGGAAAGAAAAGGGGCAAATCTGACAATAGAAATGATCACTCTGGACAAGAAGTGGGTGCTGAAAGTTATGATATGTATACCTCTTCAGTAACAACATTGCAAACACAGTATCAAAATAAAAAAAAATGGGCAAGAATGTTTGCGTGAGAAAAAAGAAGAACAACAAAAAGATAAACAAGAAGAGGAGAAGATGGACAAGAAGATAAAGAAGAAAGAAGAGAAGAAGAAAAAAGGATAAGGAGAAGGAGGAGGAGAAGAAAGGAGGAGGAGAAAGAGGAGGAGGAGAGAGTGAAGAGGAGGAGGAGAAGGAGGAGGAGGAAAAAAGAGGAGGAGGAGGAGGAGGAGGAGGAGAAGAAAGTGGTGTAGGAGGAGAAAGTGGAGGAGGAGAAAGTGGTGTAGGAGAATGACGAGGAGGAGAAAGTGGTGTAGGAGGAGAATGAGAGGAGGAGAAAGGAGAAAGAGGAGGTGGAAGAGGAAAAAAGGAGGATAAAGGAGAAGGAGGAGAAGGAAGAGGAGGAGGAGCAAAAAAAGGAGGAGGAGAAGGAGGCGGAGGTGGAGAACGAGGAGAAAGTGGTGGAGAATAAAGTGGTGGAAGAGGAGGAGGAGAAAGAGGAGGAGAAGGAGAAGGAGATAGAGGAGGTGGAAGAGGAGAAGGAGGAGAAGAAGGAGGAAGAGGAGGAGGTGGTAGAGCAGAAGGGGAAAGAGGAGTATGAGAAGGAGGAGGAGGAGGAGAAAGGGGAGGAGGAGCAGAAGGAGGAGGAGAGAGGAGAGGAGAAAATGGAGGAGGAGGAAAAGGAGGAGGAGGAGGAGGAGAGGAGGAGGAGGTGGTGGAGGAGAAGGATAAAGAGGAGGAGAATGAGGTGGAGGAGGATAAAGAGGAGGAGGAAGAAGAGGAGGTGGAGGAGGAGGATAAAGAGGAGAGGAGGTGGAGGAGAAGGATAAAGAGGAGGAAGAGAAGGAGGTGGATGGATAAAGAAGAGGAAGAAGAGGAGGTGGAGGAAGAGAAGGAGGAGGAGGAAGATGAGGAGGTGGAGGAGGAGGAGGATAAAGAGGAGGAGAGGAGGTGGAGGAGAAGGATAAAGAGGAGGAAGAAAAGGAGGTGGATGGATAAAGAAGAGGAAGAAGAGGAGGTGGAGGAAGAGAAGGAGGAGGAGGAAGAAGAGGAGGAGGATAAAGAGGAGGAGGGAGAAGAAGGAGAAGAAATAGGAGGAGAAGGAGGGGGTGGAGGTGGAGGAGGAGGTGGAGGAAGAGGAGCTGGAGGAGGAGGTGGTTGGAGCAGGAGGTGGAGGAGAGGAGGAGGAGGGAGGGAGAAAGAGAAGAAGAAGAAGAAGAAGAAGAAGAAGAAGAAGGAGAAGAAGAAGGAGGAGGAGGAAGAGGAGAAGGAGGAGGAAGAAGCAGAAGAAGAAGAAGAAGAAGAAGAAGAAGGAGGAGGAGGAGGAGGAGAAGGAGGAGGAAGAAGCAGAAGAAGCAGAAGAAGAAGCAGAAGAAGGAGGAGGAGGAAGAAGGAGGAGGAGGAGAAGAAGGAAGAAGAAGGAGGAGGAGGAAAAGGAAGAAGAAGGAGGAGGAGGAGAAGGAGGAGGAAGAAGCAGAAGAAGAAGCAGAAGAAGAAGGAGGAGGAGGAAGAAGAAGGAGGAGGAGAAGGAAGAAGAAGAAGAAGAAGAAGAAGAAGAAGAAGAAGAAGAAGAAGAAGAAGAAGAAGAAGAAGAAGAAGAAGAAGAAGAAGAGAAGAAGAAGAAGAAGAAGAAGAAAGAAGAAGAAGGGAGGAGAAGAAGAAGAAGAGAAGAAGAAGAAGAAGAAGAAGAAGAGAGAAGAAGAAGAAGAAGAAGAAGAAGAAGAAGAAGAAGAGAAGAAGAAGAAGAAGGAGAAGGAGAAGAAGAGAAGAGAAGAAGAGAAGAAGAAGAAGAAGAAGAAGAAGAAGAAGAAGAAGAAGAAGAAGAAGAAGAAGAAGAAGAAGAAGAAGAAGAAAAGGAAGAAGAAGAAGAAGAAGAAGAAGAAGAAGAAAAGGAAGAAGAAGAAGAAGAAGAAGAAGAAGAAGAAGAAGAAGAAGAAGAAGAAGAAGAAGAAGAAGAAGAAGAAGAAGAAGAAGAAGAAGAAGAAGAAGAAGAAGAAGAAGAAGAAGAAGGAGAAGGAGAAGGAGAAGGAGGAGAAGGAGAAGGAGAATCAGTGATGCTGGCAAGGGTTGGGTGGAAGGGAATCTGGGGACACTAGTGTAGTGAATGGAAATTGTACTTGTGAAGGGATGGATGTTGGATGTTATATAACAAACGGGATCATGAACAATTTTTAACTGTATATCACATTTTGATGAATAAGAGGAAACAAAGATGAGGGAAAATGAGGCAGTTATGTAATCAAATTTTCACTGTGTTAAAGGTTAAGTTACAGCATTGTTAACATCTTGATTGAGCAAAGATATTTTAAATCATTAAGAGCTCTGGGTTTAAATAGTAGCTTTCAAAATTTTAACAAAATTTGGAAAATATTTTCAGTGTCATATGCAACTTTAAAATAAAAACTTTTTTTTATGTTTCTAGGACCTATTAGATGCAAGTTTTGAAGTTACAGATTGCTCTATAGAGAAATAACCCTTCATGGGGCCGGAGTGATAACACAGTGGGTAGGACATTGCCTTGCACATGGCCAACCTGGATTTGATCTATAGCATCCCATATATCCCTGAGCACCATGGGGAATGGCCTAGAAACCAAAGGAATAAAGAAATATAAAAGAAATAACTCTTCTGTCTTCTAATAAAGTGTACAGATACATTGCAATACTTGATTCAACTGACACTGAATTTGAAATTGTACCTACTATATGAAGAAACATTTTAATGCAACAACATATTAAATTCCATATAACTAATAGCATAAGCTTTTTATGCTTATTCATACAAATATAGTTAATATGAATGTGTATTTTAAAGCAAGGAATAACTTTAGAGCCAGTAACTACAAGGTAACATTAATATACAGAGAAAACTGTAATTATATATAGAAATAATGAAGAATATAAAATAAATAGATTCTTGTTTATCATGTAAAACACAGTGGGAAAGCAAGACTTACTTAAAAAGTTACCTTATAAAACTTCCTTACCTTATTATAATTAATAAAATATAATTAATAGGATATATAAAATATGTTGTGGATATGCATACTAAAATATTCTAAACTAGTTCCACATAATAATAGCTCTATATTTAGTAAAATTTCATTAGTCTGTATATATGTCAACAAAATAATTTGCATACTTAAAAATCCCCAAGTACTCATAAACATGATCCATTGTAATGCCTGAAATTATTCTATAAACAAAACCACATTAAGGGAACATTACAAACCTAGACCAAAACCCTTAGGAAGAGTTCTATTCCATACTACTGCAGAAGCTCATCCTTCAAGGAGTTTGCACATGCAAATTAAAATCATTGTTTATTTGAAAGTAGGCCAAATGAAAACGAAGTTCGATATGCAAAGATAGTATATTTTCCCAAATTTTACACAATCCATTTGACTAAAAAACATAAGAGAATAATGGCAGAAAGCAGTTAAAAGAGGTCACAAATATTTGTTATCAATTAAAAATAATCTATATTCTTCTTCAGGTATATTTTAATAGAGATTTTATATTACAGTGAATTTTCATGATTTGAGTACAAGATAATGAAGTTGAACATGTCTATTTTTTTATAACAAATCTAGAGAAAATGACCTAATAATAACTGTTTTCAATATTTGGTGTTTATAATTATCAAAATTTTCAGAAAGTCATTGGTAATACATGGTGGTACCACAAAAAAAATTTTAATTGAAATAATAAAGTTAATGATATCACATATTATCACAACTACGTGACTGCTTTCATATTTACAACATTTATTAATATAATATTGCATGTAGTAATTATGACACTTGAATCAAGTTAGTAAAAATAATCAAAATAAATTCAGACCATGTGACATATGTAGACAATTCAGAAATTAATCTACAATATTTACACAGCAGGACTAGACATACTTCTAAATGTCATTAGTGGTATTTTCAGAAAATAAAACTCAGATTATTTAATTTGCTATTTAAGATATATGCACTAATAATACATTGGGTAGGGGTGAGTAGCAACAATAAAGAATAAAGTAGGGGCCAGAGAGATAGCATGGAGGTAGGACTTTTGCCATGCACGCAGGACTGTTGTTTGAATCCTGGCATCCCATATGGTCCCCTGAGCATGCCAGGAATGGTTTCTGAGCATAGAACCAGGAATAACTCCTGAGCACTGCCTGGTGTGACCCAAAAACAAACAAACAAAAAAAGAATAAACAGTAAAACATATATAAGGTGAGAGTTGGTACATTTAATTTATATGTAATTGACAGAAAAAAATTGCAAAATTAACATATAAATTTTAGTAATTTTAAAAAAAATTGAATTTAGGGATTAGGTTTCACATCCAGAGGCTATTCCTAGTGCTATGGTCAGGAGTGACTCCTGACTGTATAGCAGTAGACACTGAACTGGGTTTGTCACATACAAGGTAATAACATTAATAAACTTGTACTTTATCTTATGTTCTGGAATCAGAGAGATTCCAGTGGTAGGGTGTTTGCCTTGCACACAGTTATAATTTAATAAGTTTTTAAGTTGACATATACTCGTAAAAAATCACTTCCAGAATAACATAAGTTATAATTGAGTAGAGAGTAACCAATTTCACAGTTCATGTGATCACTACTGCAAAATCAATCATTTTTTGCTGTGTGCCACTTCCTTACAAAGCTTCAAATAGTGCTTTGTGCTTGATTATTACTCTACCTTTAGGTTCTATTATATCATAAAGTGTTTATTAGACTAGTTAGTACATTTTCACATGGGCATTTTTCTGGCAGAGGACTAACCATCCTGCAATGGAAACATGTAATATGCCCAGTGCCTAGTCAAAAGCAATAATTCCTGGAATTGCTTTAAATCAATAATTGGCAATTGGATAACAAGCATATAAAACACTGTTGACTCAGCCAAGGTGACTCTTAGTCTTGAAACTAAAATACTGCATTTCATATGTATTAGTTTGGAACTATAAAAAAATTTAGGGAAGTTCATAAAGGTAAAGTTGCAGAAGGTCATGGGGAGCTGTAATTGGTGCTAATTTCCTGCTAATTGTGCTCATTTCCTGTTAATTTAAGACAGTTACAGCTAACATGTCTTACTAAATGTATAATGAATTAACTTTTATTTATAAAAATATAATAATTTTACTGAAATAAATTTAAAAGATTAAAAACAAATGACAACACTGGGGTAGAAAGATTGTGCAGAGGATGATGTCCTTGACCTGTATGTGGCCAAAACTGGTTCAATTTTTGAACTCCTTAAATTCTTTTGAGACACATTAGCATGATCCCTGAGTATAGAGCCATGAGTACCCCTGGACACTGTGATGTGATCCACAAATAAAATTAAAATAAAATCATTACAATAAAATCAACTAACATTATTATCCCATAATATTTCTATATATTACTTTGTAATTTATCTTTCTTAAATTTCTCTGAATATAGGACATTATTATTTTTGTTTTTATTAATCAGTTACATTTTCTATAGTTTTACATAAAAAATCACATGTATTGAAGTAAAAAATATAATATCAAACTAAAGAACAATATTGAAGGAACATCTAGGTACAGAACAAGTACACTGCTAAAAACTCTACAATTCACAAAAGAATCTTTTTTATAAAAAAATTATCTGGCTAGGGACAGAGTGGTAGTATAGCAGATAGGGTGCTGAACACTGGCTGGTGTGT